>NC_046161.1:103064277-103364277 GCF_011064425.1 Rattus rattus
CCACACCCAGGGCCTAACAAAGGAAGACATAGCAACTGAGAGATAAGACAAAAGCAGAGCCTTAAATCCATAGCTACTCACATGTCCAATGAAGCCTTTTCATTATAAATGCCTATGGGGTACAGGGAACATAGACATTTACATGTGGGAACATGTAGGATTCTTCATGTCTAAAAATAGTGTTTCTTGCCATCAGTTCCTAGACCTGTTAATCTTTCTCCGAATCCCAATGTAATACTTCTCAGCCCCATTCCTTCGTATGTAAGACTGTAATAATTAGGCCAATTAGTGGAAGAAACATGGGGACATTTCCATAGAAACCTTCTCCAAACTATTATTTTCTGAACAGTGTGTTCCACAAGGATTTATCCACGTGACTCCCACGGATGTTAACAGGAAGCAGACGGACCATTAAACCCTCCTGTTACTCTTTCATCATCGATCTCTGCTTCTGATAGCATGGATTAGGCACGAAAATTGTGCAGCACCTCTCCAGGGCTGTCGGGAGTGACAGCCTTCCTGCTGCTATGCTGAGTGATTGGGAGCATACTGTTTTCTTAAACTAAATATATGATATGTGTATAAAAACTGAGGGGTTTTGAAATGCAACATGTGTGGAAATAATAGGTAAGATAATTAATTAAGTCCTTTTTATAAAACAATCAAATCCCAGGGAAGGAAAATTAAAATAGGAAAACAAAATCCCAATGGCTGTAAGTCAGTGTGTCATTTTCTTTGTCTTTTTCCTCTGTGTGTGTGTGTGTGTGTGTGTGTGTGTGTGTGTGTGTGTGTGTGTGTGTATGTGTTCACATGCACCCATGGAGGCCAAAACTTGACTTGGGGTGTTTTCTTCATTGTTCTCCACCTTATTCTTTGCTGCAGGGTCTCTCACTGAGACTGGGCCTCACCTCTTCATCTAGACTGGCTGAACGTGAGTCCCAGAGACTCTCCTATGCCAGGTCTTTTCAATGCAGGTCCTGGAGATTAAACCCAAGTCATCCTACTTGCAGGCTAAGTGTTTTCCAACCAAGCCACCACCCTAATTCCATAAACGAATATCACACCAAATCCCACTCCCTTCCTCCACTCTTCTGCTTCCCCTCCTCTCCCTCCATTTCCACCTGATCCCAAGAGAGGAACGTTCAGGTGTGGAACACCACAAATAAACAGAATGAGGAAGGAGACTTATTTAAAGGCAAAACTTTTCCCAAGGGATGTTGGCACCACATGATAGATGAATTAGACCGAATATACAGGATTTGCTGTGAGCCCTGCTTAGATAAGGATACGGATTCTGTGAGGGTGTGGCCTTTGCCCCATCACAATGTGCTTCAGAACATTAGCTGAGTAGTAACATCCTTACTCTGAGAGGTTAATGTGAACAGCATGCCATTACAATAGAATAGAACACCCGAGAGAAGAGACCAATGAAACTAAACCGGTCCTTATCTGTAGAGCTTGCGTGCAGGCAAGGGGACTTGCCTAGTGGGAAGGGGACTGTGGTTTTGGTCTACTCTCAAACATGTAGGCGAAACCCATAATTAGATGCCTTTACCAGAGGGGTTGGAGGAGGAATGAGGGGCCACTGCCACGACAGGATGGGTTGTCAAGACCGGGTCACATCCTGTCACCTCAACACTCAACAACAGCGACTGTTTCCCAAGTCACCGGGGGCCCCTGGCTCCAGACACACTGCACCCTGGCAAAGGTCAGAACTCTAACAGTGTGGAAGTTCGCCTGCTGAAGGGAGCTGATCTGTTGAGCTGCCGTTCTTTCCCGCTCGACACCGTTCAGTTACTGCTGAGATCTTGTTTCTATTTGGATTGAATGGCTGAGAGGTTTCCATTAGCTTTTAGGGACTCATGCTGAAATTTCAGCTCAGGTGTTGTGTCTTCCAAGGGGAGAAGATGAGATGCCAAGAAGAAAGGCTAAAGAGAAGACTTCCTCCCTCCCTCCCTCCCAGCAATCAGTCAATCATTGATCAATCAACCAATCTCTCACTCCTCTCCAACTGTCTCTCTGTTGTCTTATCCACACGCCCTGTACACAGCAAAATGAACACAGATACACATGAGTGCAGCCAGGCCTAATCAAATGAGTTGTCTCTCAGCTGGAATTTTCAACTGACCTACTCACCCCCACCGTCTGATTCTTCCCTGAAGAAATCATTGCTTACCAATGGCTCGTCAGCGGAGAGCTGGAAGTATGATCTTCCAAACTGGCGTGTTTCCAAACCTCGGAGAGCCACGTTCAGTTTTCTGTGTTATTCCACTATCATTTTATCATAATATTATCATATTGTTCATATCATATCGTTACCATAACAAGACGAACAGAATCTACATTCCCAGGCCTGGTTCTCACTTCCTTCAAATATCCCCATGAGTGTTTTATTGACGTAAGCCTGGAATTCAGGTGTGACACATCTCCAAAGCCTCGGGGATTGTGTTTCCATTCTCGGATGTTTGCTCCTCTTATGACGTCTATATTTGGCGATGTTGGCTTCACGCCTTCAGAGACTGTGTCAGACATGCTAGGCCTGCACAGGTTTCGAAAGCTGCCCTTGTAACTCAGTCTGAATGCACTGAAGTCTCGGGAATTTCCCACCATCTCTGACAGGACTCTTCCTGTCATCTCTGACTTCCCACCACCTCTGGCTGCACTTGGCAGAAGGCTGATCCAGGCTCAGTGTCCTCACGGAGCCTCATCACATGCTCATGCTCTGCTTCTGTGCACACTTGTCCTGTGTCCTGATGGCTGTCGGGGCAGTGTGGTTGAGAAAGTCAGAGGAATATTTATGTCAAATTTGGGAAGGCTGAGGTAGAAGGGGGTTTAAGGCCAGACTAGACTATCAAAGTAAGACTCATCCTCAGGTGGGGAGTAAAGAAGGCCTTGACCACCGTCTTTGAAAGGGATTCCAACCTGAATATTTTAACGCCATTGGAGCATCATTTACTCAACACAGAGTTTTTTTTAAAAAACAGCAGAAATGCATTCAATTAACATAAGCAATTCTCACAAATCTGCTTGAGTTTTGCAGTACAATACAGTCTTTTCACCCTCTTTAAATCATCTGACAGTTCCATATATGTTCTGGGTTTTTAATCTCCCATCCACCTCACACATCCTCCCTAAAATTTTTCTTTCCAACAAGGACCTCCCTATGTGGATATCCTTACAAAAATATTTATTTGTATTTGTGTATGTGAATGGTTGCTTGCATGTTTGTGTGCACTAGGTGCATGCAGTTCCTAGGAAAGCCAGGAGAGGGCATCAGATCCCTGGTACTGGCGCTGCCATTGGTTTTACTGCCCCATTTGGGTACTGATAGGGGAACCCATTTCCTCTCCAAGAGCACTAACTGTTCTTAACCTCTGAGCCAGTCCCATTTCTTCAGCCAGTCGATTTTTATTCCCCTGCAGACAGTAGTTATGGTTGTTTATCTGAATGAGAGCCTGAGTGGGGAGAGTCCATCTGAACTGTAATTTGAAATGGGAAGCATTTTCATAGACAAATATCTATCTACAGTACAGCTTTTGCTCCCAGAGAAGTCATTCAGCAGACGCTTGGCTCTGAGGAGGGTGCACAGGGTGAACAGCTTTATAAAACAGAGGTAAGAACGTGGGTGATGATTTTCACCTGCACTGCCCGCATTTAGGAGATGCGGACAAGATCAGAAATTCGTATCATTCTTGGTTGCGGAGTGAGTTTGGGATCAGCCGAGGCGAGTCAATAATAGTCTATCAATGCTTTCCATTCAAGGCTCAGGGGACGTCTCGGAAGGTCAGGTGTGAAGAGAGAGAAGAGCTAATGGATGAGGGTGAGATCTGGGAGGCCCTGTGTGAAAACCAAAGCAAGCCGGGCAAGAACTAAGGAAGCTCAGGGTTCAAAAACACGTACAATCTTTACGGATAGCATAGGTTAGGTTCCCAGCAGCCAGTCACACCATGCAGCTCACAGAAGCCTCCTTCTCTGGCTTCCGCAGGCAGCCGCACTCACATGCAGCATACCCTACACAGACGCAGAATTAAAAATAATAAAAAGTAAACCTGGAAAACCATTTCCAGAGCCATCAAACTCCAAGGGAAATCATGTGCAGCCATTATACTATATTCAGGAACCTCCCAGGGTTTCTCTCTCTCTCTCTCTCTCTCTCTCTCTCTCTCTCTCTCTCTCTCTCTCTCTCTCTCTGCTCTACAGTCACCTCACTACATGCAAAACACCCAGGTTTCCTTTTTCCTTCTAACCCTGAAGTACATTCCTGCTGTTAACCGACAGTATGTACAAGCCTGTGAGAGACTAGAGGCTTGTTGTTTTGCTGAATGTTCGCTCTGTCTGACTGTCTTCTGAATATCTGTGTTTGTACCTGAGGAGTTGTGTTCCTCTGGGCTTCTGTCGGGCGAGCTTCCTTTTGCAGTGGACAGTAGTTACTGTAGCAACTCAGAACAGCTCCAAGTATTGAGACTACGTCACCGTGAGCGCTCGGCTATAGACCCATCGCATCTATCCAGACTTTCCACGGGAGGCTCAGGGAACACTGAGGTAGGGCGGCGTGGAAGGACGTGAGAGCTAAGGGTTGGTGGGGGAAACTGTTTCTCGACATAGAATGGCTGATGAATGTGTCAGAGCATAGCAGCGGTGGCTCTGCGTAGAACTGCACACAGCAGTGTGGTTGGATCCACACGTAGTGAAGGAGCTACTGGCTCTTAACAGAGGAGGGAGGCAGAGTCTCTGTCCTTTGGGGATGGGGCTGCAGGTAGGTTGTCCCCTCCCTTGTTGTAGTCGATCCCATATCTGTTAGTATATAGACCGATTAATTGTATTAATCGGTCTCAGGGCTTCATTAGTAACAGCAACAGCAAAGGCAAGAACTTGAGAGGAGCACTGGTGTGAGGGAAGAAGGTAGCGGTGAATGGACAGGATCAAAATACAATGTATAAATAAGTGTATGAAAATTTCGAAGGAGAAATGAAAATATATTTTAAAAGTCTGGCATATAGGCAGAGAAAGAGACACACAGAGACAGAGAGGAAAACAGAGAGATACAGAAAGAAACAAAGGAGAGGAAGGAAAGAGAGAGAGAGAGAGAGAGAGAGAGAGAGAGAGAGAGAGAGAGAGAGCAGCTCTCCCAACCCCCACTGGTCAGAGCCTTTCTTTTCCAGCCTCTCTCTGTGGATTATTCTAACACTCTCTTTGAAGGAAGTAAAGGACATTTGCTTGGAAAAGAAGCCAATTGACAGCAAGCTCAGTGTGCCTTGAAGGCTTCACCCCTGTGCTCCAGAGATGCTAGGGATATTGGGGTCCCTTGCCTGGAGGTGTATGTCAGACCTTTAGGAGAGCTTATGGCCAATGTGAATTTCCACTTTTCAAGAATGGTCAGCACGAGCAAATAAAATGCCAAGCAACACGCAGGAGATCTCAACAACACAGCAAACAGGCGAGATCTACTGTACAATATGCTACCTAAACGTAGGCTATCCCGAAAGTTTCCCCAAAAGTTCACTGAGTATTCCCGAGGGTAGGGTGTGGCTGGCCAAGTTGAAATCACCTCAACCATTTTAGCAGCGCAAGAATCACACGGAATCTCGACCAAAGTGCAATGGCATCCATTCACTACCAGTAACAGAAAGACAAGGAGGAACTCTCCAAACCCTTGTGCATGGAACAGCAAATGCGTGGGTCAAAGAGTCAATACTAAAGAAACTTTGAAGATGCTTATGAGGCTGGAGGTGGAGCTTGCTGCTAGAGTGGCATTTGCAAGGTCCTGGGTTTGATCCCAACCCCATGCAAAAAAGACCAAACCAACCCAAACCCTGGAAATGAAAACTCGGCGTATGAAAGCGTGGGCACAGAGGTGGCACCTCCCTGAGAGAGCAACACAGCTCTTCGTGTTGTTTGTGGTAAAAAGGAAGAGACGTGGCCAAGAAAATGAGCCTCCCTATCTCAAGAACACAGAAAACAATATTGGAGCAAAGAACACGGAAATTGAAATGGTAAAATAGAGAAAAGTTGACGAAACAATGACAGGTTGGGTAAATTTGGTGAATATAGAAAGAGTATCTGAAGGACCAGAGAGGAGTTGGGAGGAGGCAATGCCAGAGATGGAACTGTGGGACAGGAAAGGGGGAGGGGTGTGGCTCAGTGCTGGAGAGCTTACCCAGCACCCTCATGACCCAGGATTCAACCCCTGCTGCTGCAAACTGCTAATAAAAAATGACAATTAACAACAAAGAAATCCAAATAGCAATGTCAACTCTATGTTCCTAAATTTCACAGCTTTCAAAAATTGGGCGATTCCTTGAGAATCACAAACTTCTTAGACTCAAACTCAGGTGTGTAAAAGACCACCCGGAGCGGCCTTCTCACCAGAAAGAACTCGGGAGCTGGACTAGTGGTTCCGAGCATTGCTAATCTTGCAGAGGACCTGGGGTAGTCTGTGGCACTCACATCAGGAGACTCACAACCACTCCAGCTTCAGGGGACCCAACATCCTCTTATGATCCCTGCTTCTGCATAAAGTGCACATACATACACGCAGGCGCACGCACGCGTGCAACACACACACACACACACACACACACACACACAAAAACTTAAAGGAAATAATTTAAATGCTCTGGAAATTCTCATAAAATCACCAGGAAATTATTTCGACCTTATAGGCAAAAGCCTTTCAAAGCAGAAGTCTGTCGACATTTGAAGGAAATACAACTCTAAGCTCACACACTCTCCTCAAAACAAACACCCAAACAAACAACACCTCCCCAGACAAGCAAAAAGTGCCAAGCAAAGAATTAAATAAACAACAACAAAAAGGGGGGAGGGGATGGCACACGTCCCAATCCCTTTTTACAAGGTCAGTGTTGCTCAAACGCTAAACTCCGATTTCTCTCAAAGACACATTTACAGATGTGCACAGAACGTCTCCCATAGGAGATATTTTATCTTAAAGGTTTATAATTTCCAACATAAATAACTGTGAGATCCAACCATCATTTTGCAGCTATCCCCTTTGGCCTCTCCAAAACTGCTTACTATCCCTAGTCTTCATGTGTCATTATCGCCGGGCAGAGATTTTTGATTTCACTATTGCCCACCAATGGGGCGAAGAGAAGGAAGTCACCCAGAGAAAGATTTTTGCCCCTGGTGTGACTAATATCCATGAGCTCGGTGTCTCATTCAGTCAACTGTAAGAACCCTGGTCCTTTTTATAAAAATTCACTGTCTGTGCTGGGAAGATAACTTAGTGGGGGAAACACCTGCTGGGCAAGCATTAGGACCAGAGTTCTGATCCCCAGGTCCCCAGTAAAGGCCAGGTGGGCAAGGGGGCAGTGCCTGCAATTCCAGCACTGGAAAGTAAACTCCATAGTGTGCCAGCTAGTTAGACTAGCCTTTTCTGTGAATACAGAGGGAGAGTAGAGAAGGATTCCCAACATTAACCTTGAGTCACTGCTTGCCACATGCACCTGCACGCTGTTTGCCCGCACATGTGCATATGTGTATGCACACACGCATGCATAGGGAAATACACACACATGTGAATGGGAAATGATAAAATAAGTCACTGCCTGGAGTTTAAAGGAAAGACATCATAACCCGACAGGGGACCGACTCTGCCAAGAACATAGAAGAGAGAGATGGTTTGGATTACAATTAAATACAAGTGGTAGGGAGTTACCAGAGCAGAGTGGGGCTAAATCTCACTGACTTTAATGGACGAATGCTCCAGTATGTGATAGCCCAGAAGAAAGCAGGAAGAGTAGACAGAGTGTGTCTGTAGAGTGGCTTTGAGTAAGAGCTAGCCCAGAGTTTATTCTTAAAGGTGATGAGGGTGGAGTGGGGGGTGGATGCAGGTGGGGGTCTCATTGCACAGCTCCTCCAGAAAATACAGCTGTCACAACCATCTAAACAGACTATGAGCATCCGATAGAACCATTCCCATGAATCACCCAACTGTGGCATAGTCGAGCTCTGCTGGCTTCAGCAAAGGTTTTCCTACCTACAGAACGGGGAACATGCTTGCTTTAACACGGTTGGATTTTATCAGCCCAGGATTCTCTGTGACTCGGGGATAGCATCTGCCTTCCCCAATCCACAGGAAAGTCACTTCCACAGGCAAGCTCTGCTGGGATTGTAGGCCAGGTGTCAGGCGTAATCAAACCCAGGAGGGCAAAGATCTCGATCTGCATCTGTGTCCCGTTGGTGGCAAGTCTGGGGACCACGTCATTCTTGAATCACTTCCCTTTCCCTGTCTCTTACTCTCAGACCACAGTGACTGCCACCCACGACTTGGACAAGCGGAACCTGCCCATTTCTCCACTCTGAACACAAGCCTTCCACAGATGTACTCTTTATATAAAAGAAAGACCATGGGCTGCCATCTCTCCTAGGGGACTGCACATCATGGTCCTATGTGACACCAGGTACAAAGTTATGTGGTCGCGATTATCCATATTTACGTTCCAGGGTTGCAGGAGGGATTTCTGTGTCTCTCAACGATCTCAATATTCCTCATAAAAGAATGAAAACATTACAGCTACTCTCTCATATGCTGCCAGTCGTAAGGGAAGACAGTGGCGAGGAGGCATGACCAAAGTGTTACCAGAGATTGTTATAATCCTAATTCTGGGGCTCTGGGGGGTCACAGATTCTTCCCCTAGCAGTTTCCTCCACTGTTGTAGCTACACCCCTCTCTACCATAACACCCTAGCATGGGATATCTCTCTAGGTTTCTGAAAGTCGCACCCAGACACTACATTAGACGCACGTGAGATCAGTAGAATTAATGACCCGAATCCCTGCATCGTGTTTCTTCCCAATGCATTCCTGACTCAAAGGCAACCTTCTCATTAAACAGTAACTTTGGGTGTGAATGTGTGTTTTTATGAGTGCCAGTGTGGTGTATGTGTGGGTAGCCACACATGTGTGGAGGCTAGAGGACAACTGTTTTATTCCTCAGGTGCCATGCACCGTGGCTTTGGGGACAGGCTCTCTCAGTGGCTTGGTGTTTGCTGAGTGAGCTAAGCTGACTGTCCCTGCCTCTCCAGGGCTGGGATTACAAACCCAAGTCATCACACACCTTCTTTATGTTAGACCCAGGTTCCGATGATCCCATTCGGGTCCTCATGTTCACCTGGCAAGTATTTTACCAACTCAACTTTCTCACAATCCCTAGGGCATAATTTTTAAGTAAACATGGGCAAAGATGGGGCCGACCACATGCAAATGAACTGTCCTGCAGGACTGAGCAGAAGGAACTGCACAGTCCCTACGAACAGGCTCGAGATTTCCTGCCAATTGCACAATGCAAGATCGAAGGTTTCTCCTTAAAAATAGCGTCAAGCCCTTTTGTTCTTACTTCTATAAAGGTACAACGGTCTCTCAAAGGTCCCGGAGAAATACAGCATTTTGACGAGATAAAAACTGGCTACTTTAGGTTCCTCTGATTTCTCTCAGAAGTCTTTAAATGGGTCGTAAATGAAATGAAGAACACATAGCCAACCAAGGTGCAGAAGAACTGAACTCTGTCTCCAGTCTGGATCTGTTAGCATCAGTGTCATCAACCATAGAGTTCTAGCGGCGGTGTTTTGTGCCTTAGCAAGGATTGTAAGTTTGTTTGGTTCTTGTCCTAGCTTCTAAAAACGGCACATATCTTATCTGCACATATTAAGCATTCCTGTACGGATGTATCCACCACAGACACGAGACCTCAGAGCAGGAATTCATGGAGAGCCGGCAGCAGGAGCTCCTTAGTGTGACCTACTTACAGAGGCAGTCTTCCGCGTGGCAATTAGCAGTTTCTCCCTGCGGTTTGTTCAGCAGGATTGACAGGGAATTCTGCCTAGCGACCAGGCGCTTCCCTCAGCCCTGCTGGGTGCCTGCTGCTCTCGGGATAACGGCATTCCTTAGGAGTTTGACACAGTAGGGAAAGAGACCGGTTCACTGTGAGACCTGCTACTCACTCTCTTACAGTGCATCGGCCCCCCTTCCCACTGCACAGTGGCTGCCGGGGCTCTGGGTGGGTGGCAGGCATGAGGCCATCGTGACAGTGAACCATGGAGTCAGAGTTCCATCACGTATGCTGCATACACAGGAGCCTTCTTCTAAAGGCGGCGCTGAATTTTAGGACAGTATCAACACAAGCTAATTTGGCTCCTTCAGAACTAGGGAAAGTACTCTCTTCAAATTGAAAAGGAAACAAAAAAACACATGGGCTCGCAAGATAGGGATGCGCTTGTGTCTCCGCTTTAAAATAAACTCCGAGGATATAAAAATAGCTTTGGGGAACAACTGAGCATGCGCGGGCTAGTGCGCTCTTGTCTCCTAGTGCCTTTTAGTTTCCCACAGAGTGAATCAATTGCTTTGTTAGTTTCCCTGGGGAGGGAAAACATGTGACTTTAAATTGGCTCTTTTGGGTATTCATCCAATGAGTACATCTATGAAACTCACCATCAAAAATAACCAAGCCGGAGGACAGAAAGGAAACAGATTTTCCCGTACCTGCTTGCTGCGCGGTCTGTGGTATTTGCTGACTCCGCTGAGCGCTGTACTGGACTGAGGCCAGGGGTCGGTACTGCTGTGTGGTTGAGGTAGGGTACTGACCAGATGGGTAGTAATATACGGACATCTGTGGGACAGGAGGAGCGAGAAACGGAGATGAGAGCTGTGCACAAGAAACATATTTTTTTTTCCACATAAAACCCACTGTTTCGATATAGTGTCATTTAACCATGGCAGATTTTGAAAATGAGCCCTGACCATCCTCTCTCACACATGTTTCAGTGTGCATGCTCTTTCTCTCTCCCCTGATGGGAGATCTCTCCTGTCCGTGCTTTGGAAGCCATCCCCAAACCAGAACTTTAAAGAGATTTGCAATCCCACTACAGGGGAAGAGGACTTAGTTTGGGGGGGGGCACCTATCTACCCTGCTGGGCTAAGAGGCCAGAGGCTCCCTGCTGCTGACTGACTGACTGACTGACAACCCTCAGTCTTCAGATGTTAAGGACAACCTGGTTCAGGTGCTCCAGCTGGTTCCATACGGAACAGAAATGAACTTGGGAGGAGTCCCGCCCACTTGGTGACTGTGTCATGAACAGCAAAAGGCTACTTGATGTCCAGCCAAGGCTTCAAAGAGTGATTTATACATAGCCTGTATCAAAATTTGCGGTATATGCAATACAAGTGGAACCTATGGTAAGATAGTGCGTATGCATCTTCTGCAAACTTACTTTTAGTAGTGGGAATTGAATTTAGGCATTTATGCATGCCCAGTAAGCCCCTTATCAATCACCTCGCTGTATCCCTAGGCAGTGTGTGTGTGTATGTGTGTGTGTGTGTGTGTGTGTGTGTGTGTGTGTGTGTATACGTTCATGTGTGTGACCCTGAGTGTAGAGGCCAGAGGTCAACCTTAGGTGTCATTCCTCAGGCACTACTCAGGTTGTTTGAAACAAGATTCTCACTAATGTGAAAATTGCTAATCAGTGAGGTCAGCTGGCAAGAGGAACCCCAGGGCATCTACTTCTCTCCAATGCCCGGCATGAGCCACTCTGCATGGCCTTTAAATGTGGATGTGGGGGATCAAACACAGGTATTCATGTTCGTACCGTAAACATTTTACTGACTGACGTTCTTGGGGATCCTTTGATTTAGCTGACCAGCCTTTGACTCATTCTGCAGCCCAGGAAGGCCTTGAATTCACGATTTTCCTCAAATGCTGGGGTTACAGGTCTGTATCCCTAATCCAGCCAACCTTCTGTTTACTGTTTGATGACTGACAGCCAGTGAAAACACCCTAGAATGCTTCCTTAGAAGACATCTTTGCCTACCTCACAATGCTATGTAATGCTGGGTAATGCTCTTACTGATTTCAGCTAACACCGCTCATCTCTTGTCTCTTCTCATCTTCTTTAGAGGGAGAATAGTGGCCCTCCGCTGTACCCAAGAGTTTACAAGTTAGGTATGTAGAAGAAGATTTTGAACCAATTATTTTGTATCTCTGATTTTTATGCCTATTTTTGTGATTCGCTTATGTCAGTAAGGTATTAGTGTTCCATCTTGCTACCAGAGTGTGTGATGTTCCCGTCCCTCAGGAGGAAAGTGGAAGCAAAGAGAACATTGTATGGCTGTGGTTTTGCAATGCCATGGAATCAACAAGAACTTCATTCTCTCTAGTATGGTAGATGACCAAGGGGAAGGGGCTGGGAGGGCCTAGAACTATTCTGCCTCATTGCTTAGCAATTAGTCATTTACTGATTACACATTGTATATGGTCATTTAACCTTTCTCTCTGTCTCTCTCTCGTTGTGTGTATGTGTGCTTGTATGCTTGTGTGTGTGTGTGCTTGTGTTTGTGTGTGTGTGTGTGTATGTGTATTCAGAGTATGATGTTGGGTGTCTTCTTCATCAACTCCTCTTGGTTTTTAGAATTATTTGTTTTATTTTTCGTGTATGAATGTTTTGCCTGCCTGTGTGCACATACACCATATTTGTGCCTGGTGTCTGTGCAGAGCAGAAGAGGAAATCACATCCCTCAGAGCTGGGATTATGAATAGCGGTAAACCCCTATGTAAGTGCTGGTACTTGAAGCCCAGGTCGTCTGTAAGGGCAGTGGGAGTTCGAACCTATGAGACATTTCTCTAGTCCCTCCATCTTCGCACTAAACCTGCAGGTCAACAGCTTGTTTAAACTGGGCGGTCAGTTAAGTCTAGGGATCTGCTTGATTCTGACCTGGACCATTCCCAGTTCTGGTGTTACAGATGTGCACTGTCGCACCCAGCTTCTACAGGGTCTGGCAGTCCCAGCCCAGATCTTCATGCCGCCATGCCAAGCATGCGATAAGCTATGCCATCTCCCTAGCCTGCTGTCTCTTTTTTATAAAGCAATTCAAAAATGTGAAGAATTCATGAGCAAATGGATTTGGATCTATTCTGGAAAATTGCGATACAGTTAAAAGTCACTATTACATATTACATAGATGCCCCTCCCCAATATTTAGGACAAGAACAATTGCTATCGAACTTATCAGCCTTCTTTGTGCACATCGGTTAGTCCATTTTTGTATCTTTAGAAAAAAGAGTATGTGTCGTTTCAATACAAGCTTATGAACACAATTTCCATTTCCTAAGAATACTATTTCAGTGTGTGCATAAATGCATGTTTATGGAAAGGTGGAGATAGACGTGGGTGTCTGCATGCTGTGGAATGGGGATGGAGGTCAGAAGAAAATTTGTGAGGGTCTGTTCTTTCCTTCCAGCATATGGGCCTAAGGATCAAACCGAGGTCGTCTGCCTTGGTCTCAGCAGCCCAGGCTATCTATTCTGTAGTCTTCTAGCATTGAATATGAAACAAAAAAGAAAGAAAGAAAGAAAGAAAGAAAGAAAGAAAGAAAGAAAGAAAGAAAGAAAAACAGTTCAAAGGGAAAGAATGGAGATCCAATACTTGGAAAATTCCCAACGAGCCTTCGTAATTTGGAAAAAGGTCGAACTGGATATATTTAGATTTTTAGGAGCTACTTGTTTCTGTTTGTTTAGTCTTGTTCTTCTGTATGGATTGTATTTCTTTCCGTGACCAGCAAAGGTTTAGACACCTTTACACGGCCCTTCTCCACAGTGTGTCATTGCTTATTCCTTAGGAAAGGTGACGCCAGACACTCAGAAGCTAATGGGTGCTTGGCCCATCCCAATCTTCCTCATCCCTTCCTTCCTTTCCCCTCTGTCCTAGGGGAAGGAAAGTGAGCTGAGCCCATGGTCATATTTGGAAGGACCAACGTGACAAACTGATGGGAGGGAGGTAGAGGAAGAAAGGAACAAAGATGGTGTGCAAGAGGATAGGATGTCTACGTTAAATGGCCGGATTAAGACGCAGAGTGTGCAAAGGTGGTTGCTTTAATAGAGGAAGAAATGAGTCACAGGGAGAAGTGACCAGAAGTCAACAATATTTTCTCCTATGTCTCTCTCTCTCAGGTTGCTCTTAGCCTCACTCGTATGAATGGCACACATACGCCAGAGGAAACGCTCCTCTGCAGAAAGGGAACACATTTCCACAGACACCTCCAGATTGGCTCAGCGGAACTCTCTCCAGCGTTGCCTGGCTGCCTAGCTAAACTTTAAAGTGGTTTTTACCTCAGAAGTCACTACGAGTTGTGACCTACCCCTGTATCAATGGATCTCTTTGTTCCCAATAATCAAGCGTGAAATATTTGATTTGTAGTAAAATAATATAGTAGTGGAACCATTTCTGCAATTACTTAAAATTATCTTAAACACCGCTTTAAGTCCCACCAGGGAGGAAATATTACTGAGATGGTGACTTGGGGTCCTCCATTAATTTAATCATTCAAAATGAACAACTAAGGGGAAAAAATCATTTCCTGGTGGAGTTTTGTGTGTCTTGAAGAGCAAATAATTTATTCACGATGTGAAGGCAGTGGAACTAATGACACCTCGGTGACGTGCACTTTAAACAGCACCTCACAGGCTACGCTTCATAATTAGGTTGGAAGCTGCTTGGGACTGTGTGCTCCTTGAAAATGGAGCAGAAAATGCTGGCACGCATCTTCCATCTTGACAGTAATCACTTCCAATATTCTGCAAGGGATACCCAGGAGAGCCCCAGAGATGTTTGGTGCCGAACAGGAACACACGATCAGTCTTAGAGAAGACAGTAAAAATCAGTGACCTGTGGTGTCTTACATGCTCCAGTCAATTAAATATGATTAATGGCTACCTGTGAGATCGGCCGTGGGCTCTGGCTCTCCTGGGGAAGAGGGAAGGACAGTGGATATTGGCTTTGCTCTGTTCTTTGTATTCATAGAGACATTGCCTGTCTGGAGAGCAGCTCCAGAAGGCGGCTGTGAATTGATAAGAAGGGAAAACAAATTTCTTGAGCAACAAGGGAGGGGGTCAAAGTTTCCAGGCTTAGGACATTCCCTACCTGGCTTCTGCCGTATGAACAGCATCACCAGTGTGTGTGTGTGTGTGTGTGTGTGTGTGTGTGTGTGTGTGTGTGTGTGTGTATCTGTGTGTGCCTGCACACATGTAGAAGAAGCAGCCAACGTCAAATGTCATTTTCTCAGGAGCCATCCAACTTACTTTGTGTTTTTGAGGCTGGATGCTGGAACTGGCTATTTCGGCTACCGGCACTTGCCAGTAGGCCCCAGGGATACACTTGTTTCTGCCTATTCGGTGCTGGGATTGCAAGCATACTCCCACCACACCCATCTTTTTAACGTGGGTTCTGGGGATTGAAGTCAGTCTTCACCCTTGCACATAAAGTACTATTCCAACTGGGCCATCTCCCTAACCCAGAGTCAGTCGTTTCCAGGGGCTCTACCAGCTGCCAGGAAGATGGGTCCTCTCCGGGGTCCCACCTGTGAGGTTCATTTGATTTGACAGACTTTCTGGTCCCCGGGATCTGGTGAAGTGGACAAGGCATACCGGTGATGGGGACTGAGTGCGGATGTGACTAAGAGGATAAGACAGGGGCAGAAATCAAACAGCCACAAGCCATCTGTGGTGACGGTGACAGAGGGAAGGAAAGACCGCACCTACCTGCGCAGGTGGAGGCTGCTGTACAAATCCCTGGGGAGAGGGCGGGGCCTGCAGGACCTGCTGGGAGATGGGCGGGCCAGAGTCCGAGAAACCCCCTGTGGAGAGCTGCTGGCCTGCAGAAGTGATGACGTAGCTTGGTGGCTGAGCTGCTTGCATGAGGGAGGCTGGGTAGACTGGACCAGAGGGAGGTTCAGGAGTGTCTCCCGAGGACTGCCTGCTCATGCTCAGCTGACTGAACTGCGCAGCCATCTCTTCTCTCTGTGGCGCAGGGAAATAAGCGAACTCGGTCACGAGGAAGGCAAACTGAGGTCGACACACACTCACACTGGAAAGGAGAGAGCGGAGGAGGAAGCGAAGCATACCTTGAAATAAAACATAAAAAAAATTCTTCAGCCAGACATAGCAAGAAAAGCCATGCAAGAAATCAAGCTTTGCTCAGTCGAAGAGCCCAGAGGTGGGGGGCAATTTGGCCCAAATCTTTTTCTTTCAGTGGAAGGAAATTATTCTTTTATCGTTGAGGGGGATGGGCTCTAGAAAGGAGGCACAGCAGCAAGGGAAAGGTGTGGCTGTCAGGGGGTCTTTCAGGAGCCATCTCTGCCTACTCCAGAGACGATGACCCTTCTTGTGGAATGGAACCCGCACACCCATTTTACAGAAACACATTGATTCACCGGGCATAACCTGATACTTATGGACTGTGTGCAGTTTCCACAACGACTCACTGTAGTTAGGGACACAGGTAAAGGAACCAAGAGGCTGTGTTCTTAGGAGACACCCGATGTCAAGAGCTTAGGGTAGTGAGGGTTTGCAACCTGACTCTGAGTTTTAGATAATCCTGATAGTCTCACGGCAAGATCATATAACCTGTTTGCTCGTGACATCAAAGTCTAAGGCAATGGGTTGTGCATGGCTGGTAAACTCTGTGTGTGTGTGTGTTGTGTGTGTGTGTGTGTGTGTGTGAGAGAGAGAGAGAGAGAGAGAGAGAGAGAGAGAGAGTTGTTGTGTTTGTGCCCATGTGTGCACTATGTGTGCATGGATACATACGTATGCCTATGAATAAGGAATCAGATGCCAAAACTGGGTGTGTTCCTCCAATATCTCTCCAGTTTATGATTTGAAACAGGGTCTCTCACTGAACCTGGAACTTACCAGTTTGGCTACACTGACTGGCTAGGAAGCCCTCATGGCTCTCCTACTTCTGTCTCCAGAGCACTGAGTCTACAGATATTCACCACGTGGCCAGCTCTTTATATGGGTACTGGGAATCTGAACTCAGTCTCTCGGACTTAGCAAGTGTTTTATTGACATTTCCCCAGCCAGTTAGCTAGTAAACTTTAAAAAGGATATCGGAACGCAGAAGCATTTAACTTAGGGAAGACAGGCAAAAGAAAGCAAGCTGTTCGGAGGGATGGATTCTACCAGTCAGGCATGAGACGTTTACATGTATACAATGACATCACAGTCAGCTCAGGCCATGCACTCAGCGTCATCTATAGCTGAACAGAAAAATGGTAGAACCTGTGAGAATGCTCTGTGTGCTTCTGTATGTACATGTGTGCATGCGTGAGTGTGTGCATGTGTGAGAACATGCTCTTCTGTGTGCATGTGCATGCATGCACAAGTGTGAGTGTATAGGTGTCAGCATATGTGCTTGCATGTGTGCTTGTGTGTGTATATGTGTATGCTTGTGTGTGTGTATGTGTATGTGTATGCTTGTGTGTGTGTATGCTTGTGTGTGTGTGTGTGTGTGTGTGTGTGTGTGTGTGTGTGTGTGTGTATGCTTGTGTGTGTGTGTGTGGGTGGTTGTGTGTGTGTGTGTATGTGTGTGGTGTATGTGTGTGTGTTGTGTGTGTGTTGTGTGTGTGTATGCTTGTGTGTGTATGTGTATTTGTATGCTTGTGTGTGCGCATGCTTGTGTGTGTGTGTATGCTTGTGTGTGTATGTGTATATGTATGCTTGTGTGTGTGTGCATGCTTGTGTGTGTATGTGTATGTGTATGCTTGTGTGTGTGTATGCTTGTGTGTGTGTGTATGTGTGTGTGTGTGTGTGTGTGCGCGCGCGCGCTATGCTTATGATACTGTACCAGGGGGAAGTGCTGCGTTGGCGACACAGGCAGGAGATGCTGGGGAGGGAAAGAGACCGCTGGATATTGCACAGACTGGGAAGATGGCTGCAGGCCCTGGACAGACTGGAGGGAAGAAAATACTGATCAGGTAACAGGAGAGTGTGGGGGCTGAAATTCCATTCAACGGGAAGAGCATTGCTGTCCTTAAGACGCCCCCTCAGATCTTTCGAGACAGAGAGGGAAGCTGTGCGTGTTAAGTCAGAGACAGACGGCCTTGCTCTTGAGCAGGCTCCAGAAAGCATTGCCTTTAGTTGTGGGGCACTCGAGTTGGTTGGATGTGCTGGGCTTACAGACATATGTTGCTCAAGAACTCAGAAGCAAAAGCACATAAAAAGGAGGTTCACCCGGGAAGCCTGCTTGGAACACATCAGGTTTCATTGTGCTTCCCTAGGGAAGAAGGGCATCTCTGTGCCGTTCACAGAAGCCCAGTGAGATCAGTATCCCGGTCAGTCGGAACTTGGCCGATTTCTGCTCTTCTCACTGAGGAAGAGGTCAGCACAGGTCATGCAGACCTGGGCATTTGATCTGTGGTGGGAAGGGGTGAATTAACCCATAGTCTTGGAAGGGATTGTAAGTTGCATCTGTGGCTTCTCCACCAACAGAACTTAGACCTAAGAAACTGTACATCCATTTTCCCTAGAACCCATTCTCACCCAAAGACACTTGCTTGGGTGACAAGACACTTGGTTATAAGAGGATGTTTTGTCCACCGATGATTATGCTCTGGAAGATTTTACCTAAAAGCTTGATAGGAAATGACACTCCACACCTTTCCTCCTAGATGGATTGCTGACCTGAAGCCTACGTGGCCCTCGTCTCTAGGCCGGCTCCTCACCTGAGTGACCAGTGGCCCTGCCATCTGGGGCTGTGATGCCTGGACCTGCTGCTGAGGCTGAGGAGACGTTTGCTGTGGTGGGGGTTGTTGAGGCTGCCCACTGACAGTGCCACGCAGCGTCTGCTGACTTCCAGGAGGGTTGTATATCGCAGGAGTTCCATCCGGGTTCACAAAGGGCTGACCTGAAATGAAGTCATACAAAAACCTGGGCTCAGACGGGGGTCTCATTGTCTCATTGTTTCCCCTGCAGGAAGAAAAAGAATGTACCCACAGAGTCTCTGAAAATAGCCTAGTAAAAAAACACACCCAATAGGAATTCAAGGCAGGGACCCGGCACCAAGGACAATGTGCTCCTTGTGACCCAAACCAGCTGAAGCTGGATAAGAGTGTGACCACATCACAATTTAAGAAGCAGCAGATAAACCCCGCCTCCTTCAGGAAGATACTCCAGGCAAAGGGCAACTGTGAACAGTGGAAGCTGGTAGACAGGCCTGAGGGGCAGCAATCTCTGTGCAACCCTGGTTTGTCTCCTGCCTCTCACAGTCATCAGCAAGAAAACGTCCACTCATAGGCAGCAGCTGCTTCCCGATTACACCACTTCAACCACCTCCAGTAACAAGTCATTTGCCAAAGCATCGATTTTGTTTTCTTCCATTCAGTCTGGCCACCAAACAAGAATTTTTTACAGGTGCACAGACACAAGGGGATGGAACGGATCTACCGCCCCCTTCTCTGAGCACACACAACCAGGGATAGCTGTGCTTCTTCATTTATTTAATGAGTATACAAAGCAGCAAGTGCCTCCATGGCCTTTTCTCACAAGATAAGCTTTAACTGATGCCCTGTGTCTGTCTCTCACCCCACCCCCACTGCACCCCTCCTCCCTTTAGACCCCCTTCTAGTTATAAAACACCTGTCTTCTCTTACCCCACCTCCCTCACTTACAATCTCCTCTCTCACATCTCATGGGCCCTTTCCGGTCACCATACGTCCACCTCCACATCCTCCCACGTAGATACCTACATACATATAACAACTGGAAGCTAAGTCCATGTATGAGAGAGAATGTGCAGCCTTCCCGAGCCTGGGCTGCCTTACCTAATGTAAACTTTTTCTGTTCCATCTACTTCCCTATAGACTTTGTAAGTTTGTTTTTCCTTTCCTGGTTTCATATTTTTAAAGAGATATCAACCCTGCTTGCAGAGCACAGTGGTGCCACCGCTTGTGACCAATGCTAGCTTATGCTGGATTCAAACTCGTCATAGGACGATCTTTCAATGGACCATGTCTATAGCTGTACCCTTCGAGATACTGGCTTGCTCACTGTGATGGGGTTGAGTGCTTAGCGACTGTGTGGCTTTGCGGTTTGGGAAAGGACGCTGGAGGAAGAAGAGGCTCACGGGGACATGGGGCTGAGGGCTGTGGCTTACGGCGTGAAAGGTGGGAGGTGAGAGAGGAGGAGATGTGGTGGGTAAAAAAGAGAGCACATTTCCGGTGTGGCAGGCCGAGGTTCTGAATGCAGATCTCAGCTCTTCCAACAACCCTGTGGATATTTAGTCTCTATTTTACCTCAACCCAAGTCAAGTTAGGCTCAGGGAGACCAGGAGACGTATTTGGCAAAACAAACAACAGCAAGAACAATAAATTAAATTAAAACGGTAAGGGAGGGAGACATGGCACATGAGAAAATTGACCCATGAGAAAATTGACCCATGTACCAACCGACTGCTTTCTTCACATTCCCATAACCCGGCAGCCCTCCAGGGAGTAGAGAACTGGGGGTGTTTCTCTACAAGATGAACTCAGAAGTGCACTGTAGGAGCCGGAGAAAAATGCCTCGTAGAAGTAAGGCTCTCCAGATCAGTGTGGTGCTCCAGGGAAAGCCTTCCCACTGGGTGCTGGCGGGTGGGAAACTGAGCTCGCTACAGCACATGTCCCAAACCTCTAAGCCCATCTGGTGTACTGAGGGAGACACAGGGCTTTCAGGAGCATTAACTACTCCGATCTAGAAGGATGCAATGACACAGGAACCTTGCCTTGATACTCTCACTCATATAGAGGCAGAACCAGCTAGGATTGGTTGTCTCATGGGAAAGAAATTAGCAACATGAAGTGAGGAGGAGAGAGATGTAAAAACTGACTCAAGGAAGCATGCTATTCTAGGTGGGGAGCGCATGTGAACTTCACAAACAGAGTAGACTGTTCTGAAATAGGAGTAAACAAATTAAATCAGAAACTTTAATTGTTGCATATCAACAAATAAATATACCTCCTAGGACTAAAAACGTTATAACAGTAGTCTCAGAACCAATACCACTGACTGCTACAGGAAATGAACCAGAAATACAGCCATAGAAAATACATGGATTAAGTTGAGCAACTTCGTATCCAGCTGGGCTGCACTGGGATGCAGGACCTTTTTAAATTCCTATCTGCTGGGGTTATAGGCATGGCCACCATACCTAGGCAACTTTTTTTTTTCAAGTTCATAATGTCCCAGACACATATGTGCTTTCTTACTATTGACATTTAATTTTAGCTACATTTTATTGTGTGACATTTTTCCCCCTGAAAAATCAAGTTTCTTCTAGATTCAAAACTTGTAATCCATGGTTCCCCAAAGGCAGAAATTTGGAAAAGGCTAAAAATTGTTTCAGTTTTAAAAGATTTCTGGGATTGGGAAGAGAGAAGGGAAGGGAAAAGAAGCTCTGATTGAGATGTAAAGTAAATAAGTTAATTAATGAAAAAACCATATTCTATCAATGTTTTGAGTATTCTGATGCTCAGTTTTCTTTGAACCCCAGTGCTGGGGAGATGGGGTCAGGATCCCTGGGGTACCCTGGACAATGGGTCTAGACCAATCAGGTGAGCCGCGGGCTGATAAAAGACCTTGTTTCAAAAACAGGAGAGACGACCATTGAAGAAAATACACCTGCTGTTGACCTATTGCCTCACAGGGCACACACACACACACACACACACACACACACACACGCACACACACATTCACCCACATGCATGCACATACACCTGTCCAAAAATGTGCACCTATATAAACACTCAGCCACGAGTACACATACATATGCATACACTAGCTCTCACACATTAGCTGAATGGATTCCGTTCTATTACGACCTTGCTTCTGACCAGCCCCTCTGAGACATAGGAAAATCTACCTCTAATTCTTGTTAGATGATAGCCCCAAATGCTCAGATGTCCTTTGTGATAAACTCCTCAATCTCAGCTTGAAATGTGATTAGCGCACTGTGGTGCAAAGCAAGAGATGCCCAAAAGAATTGCCTCCGAGAATCCTAATGCGTCTCTACAACAGAGATGGCGTGGCGTGGAAAGAACAGGAAGAGTCAAATGCTGGTTTGATGCTCACCCAGGAAAGGTGGCAGAGCTGAGAGAAAGTCAAAGCCGCCAGAGAAGAGAACAAAAGCAAGTTCCCAGGACACCTGGGCCATGTGGCCGTTGGCTTTCAAGTCAGACCACGGCAGCTCCTCTGTGTCTGACGAATTCCACCAATCCAGATACAATTACATGGAATACAAGCAATTAGTTTGACTGACAGCTGAGGCAGACATCACGGGGGTGCAGGGGTGGGGAGAAGCCTGCCTGGGCCTGAGCTCATTCAGTCTGAGAAGCAACTGTGGCAAAAGCTGTAGGAGCAGGCTCAGTGGGCCACAGCGTGCATGCTGATGTCAGAAACAAGCTGGGGTCCCCTTAGTTCAAAGCAGAGGCAGAGAAAGAGAATTGGGTGTAAAATACACATTTCCTTTCAAAAATGTGTTAGCTGAAGAAAGTTTTCCACGGTCCACATCAACATACCTGCTGTTATTTCAATAATGGGTCATTATTGAATATTTGCACAAAGCACAAAGCACAAAGATGAGCTTAACTAACTCTGGGGCAGTGAGGTGGGTAAGCAGGTAAAACCTCTTGCCGCCAAGCCTGATGACTTGAGTTCAACCCCAGGATCCCCACAGTGGAGGGAGAAAACTGAGTTCCACACGATGTCCCCTGACTTCCATAGGCAGAGTCTGGCATGGTTGTATCCCCCCAGAAAGGGTTATAAAATAAAACATAACGGAAAATGTCCCCTCCCACCAGTTTATAAATATCTTAGTAGCACGGAAACGCCCACAAGGACAGTCACATAAGAAATACGATAGCCATAAGCTCCTAACACCAAAGCTCGTCTGCTTCCTACTTGAGAGAATGGTAAGGGAAGGGGGAGGGGTTTCTCTGCTTACAGGAAGAAGGGTCAGGTTGACAAAGCGAGCAACAGGCAAGGATTAACTCTGCCCTTGAAGGACATCTTGTCAGACAGTGCAGCAACATTTCCAGACACACTTGAGAACAGTGTGGAAGCATCGGATAAACAGACGCTGGGAATCCTGGTCAAAGTCTAGAGTTGAAGAGGCCCAGCAGGAGCACTTGACAGAGAAGTTCTGAGAGGCCCCTCAGCGTAAGGGCCTCAAATTCTGCGCCTTGCACAGTCTTGGATTTGCGCAAGGTGAAGAGAAGGCCCTGTGACTATACGGTGTGCAGGGGCATCGGCTGGAGTTGGGCTGACTGTTGACACATCTAGGTTGCAATAAAATTCCTACCAAAGCTACCCAAAGGAGCCTGTGATTCGGGTCGGCTGAAGGAAGAGCGTTAGGAAAAGTCTAGACTTGCTTTGCAGACAGGACAGCATTGGAAAGACAAACAACAAACAAGCAACTTTGACTACTTACTCATTTAGGTTATTTCCTCCTGAAAATAACCAGGAGGAATCAAACGGAGCTTGAATGTGACTGAGTGAGAGACAAGTTGGTGGCCAAGACAAAATTCAAACATCTGGGGGCTGAGGAGAAGGCTCAGTGGGGAAGAGTCCTTGCTGAACAAGCATGAGGACCTGAGTGTGAATCTCCACCACCCATGCAAAAAGCTGGTGTGGTTACCTGCTTCCCTGTCACATCCGTGCTTTAGCATGCAAGACAGGATTGCTACAGCTTGCTGGGTGTCAGCCTAAACACAGGTTCAGAGACAGACTCTGTCTCAAGGGAAAAAAGTGGAGCGCGATAGGTCAGGACATCTGACATCCCCCTCTGGCTTCTGTCTGCCCATGAGTCAATATACCACACACACACATACCACACACACGTACACACCATTTTATACTCCCATGTACACATGAAATTCATAATCATGGCCGACCCGGGGAGCTACAGGAACACACAGGAAGGTTCTCAGTACACCCTATGTTTAGGGCATAGCAAGAGGTAAGCCCACTGTCCACGAAAAAGATGTTTCACTCCTTGTTCCATGCAGTAGACACATGAGTGGGACACGCATGTTCATGTACTACACATCCTTTAACAAATCGGACAACAACTTGTAGGAGTCAGGTCTCTCCCTTCAGATGAGTACCAACCATAGAACTAAGATGCTCAACCTTAGAGCAGGCACCTTAACCCACTGACCCAACCTTGCAAGCTCAGTCAATTGCAAATTCATACATGGAGCCCATTCTCAAGCATATGACATTGGGTGGGAAATCACTGTGCTGTCTAGATAAACATATGGGATGGTTGGTAGATATTTATTCACCAGTAACTGAAGTCTGTCATTCATTCTAGGAAATCCCAGTTTTTCCCCAGTTATTTAAAATCCACCAAGGGAATGGGAAAGAAGGTATTAAGTCTCGAATCCAGGACAAACTGTTAACTGAAGTGCCTACTTAACACATCAAGATTTGGCTGCAGGTTCTCCCAGCATCCCTCAGTCACTAGCTGTTAAAGAGTAAGGCTGGCATACCATGCCCCCTACTCTTAACTTCTTCAGCCCAGGGGCTGGGCTATGCTGCCCCCATTTTCTGTCCCCTTTATAATTCAGACATTTTGTTATCTAGCCTTTTCCTCTACTCTTTAATCTCCTGGCTCTCTCCTCTCCCCTCCCTCCTCTCCTCACATGGTCCAGGTCAGGATCAGGTTCACTTTGGACTCTTCCAAATGTCCCTGCCTCTGGCTGTGCTCTCCTTCATCTGACAATAAAGCTTCTTCCACAATATGCCTAGGAATAGTCATGTCCTTCCTTCCTTCCTTCCTTCCTTCCTTCCTTCCTTTCCTTTCCTGCCTTCCTTTCCCTCCTCCCTTTCCTTTCCTTCCTTCTTTTCCTTTCCTTTCCTTCCTTCTTTTCCTTTCCTTCTTTTCCTTTCTTTTCTTTCCTTCCTTTTTTTCTTTCTTTCCTTTCTCTTTTTTTTCTTTCTTTCTTTTTCTTTTCTTTCTTTCTTTCTTTCTTTCTTTCTTTCCTTCTTTCTCTCTTTCAATAGTCAGGTACCATTGTTGCTTAACATGAAAGTATTTGTGCCCTGTGATTGGCATGGTATGAGGAATGATTTCTCACCCATGGTGTCAGCAGTAAAGAATGGATTCCAGCAGAGGTTACATAAGAATCACAAGGTATGTGTCACCTATGTACTTACCATGTACACATACACACACCCCTGACAGGTGTATAGTGTGTGTTACTTACTATAACATATCCCTCTTATGGTTTTATCTTTAATAGTTTTCAGTGTGTGTACGCGTGTGTGTGTGTGTATGTGTGTGTGTGTATGTCTGTGTGTATGTATGTATGTATGTATGTATGTATGTATGTATGTATGTATTTTTGCCAGAGATGACAGATCTCATGGAGGAGGGTTTCTGGGTGTTTGTGAGCAACCTGACTTGGACAGTGGGAACCAAATGCAGATTCTCTTCAAGAGCAGTACTTGTTCCTATCCACTGACCCATCTCTCTTCCCAGCATGTATATATTTTCAATAAATGATACTAAAGTCACTCTAAAAAATATATATTTTCATGTGTATATAGATTGTGTATATGTGTATCTGAATTTTTGCATGTATGTGGGTACAGGTGTCTGTGTGTGAGCACATGCACACATGTACATGCATGTGTGAATGGGTACAACTTCATGACTGTCACGGTGTTTGTGCATGACTGTGACTATATTGATGTCTTGAGCATTCCTCAATGGCTTGCCACATTATTCATTATCTCTCAGTTGAACCCAAAGCTCTACAAATTGGCTAGTCTTGCTATTCAGTATGTTCTAGGGATCTCCTGTTTCCACTTCCCCAAGTCTCAAATTATTGACTAACTCTCATGCCTAGCAGGCATTTACAGGCTTCCTGGAGTCCTCACTCCTGTCTTCAGGCTAATCCAGCTCGTGCTCTAACCACTTAGCCATCCACCTAGCCAGGAAATGTAGCTTCTCACCTCTCATGGCACAGCCATATTATAAAATACAATAACCATGGTATTTATGAGAGATAGTTCCATGCCTAGCATGTGTCAAAGCAGACAAAGGTCTGTAGAGGGATCACTCAGCAGTGCCTTCCCTCTAGTTGAGAGCCTTTCTCAAAGGAGATATTTTGATAACAGCCTCAAGTGACTCCATCCAATGAATGAGAATCAGGACTTGGCACTAGCAGAATTCTATTTCTTTGCTAAATGAGTTAGATTGCATATAATAATATATATACACACATATCCAAAGCCACACTATCATTACTAACGATACTCTACAAAACATACTTTTGTGCCTTTTTAAGAACACTCTGGAATTCTGCTTAAAACAAATCAAACAAATGAATGTTCCGTGCCGGCTCCTTTCTGCAAGTCCTCTATTCACTCAACAGCAAAGCTTTTATACTGACAATCAAATCACCCTCTGTCAGGGTCCAGAATAGTGGGTATGATACTGGTCTCCTTTATGAAGCTTGCAATAATTCCAATAAAACCCAAGCCATTCAGAAAATGCTTTTTAGAAGTACCTAGTCTTAGGCTTTCAAGTGGTTTTCGGTAAAATGATTATGGTTTCTGTTCTCTCAAACTTATGGTACTTTGAGAATGTCTCCATCAAATCCCATGCTCTGAGAATGGGCCATATGCTTTATGGGAACAGGCAGTTACTTCAGGAACTACTTTGCCATAGTTTCCATGTTGCACCAGGGACCCTAATTGCCAGTAGCACTCCCCATGTGAGCAGATCCAGTCAATCACTCTGTGAGAGGTTCAGCTGCTCCTCTATGTTCAAGTGTAGATAATTGAAATAATGTTCTACATACCAGAGCTAAATTTCAGACTCCTTTCCAGAGAATTCCATTCTTTCCAGTCCCTAGTAACAAGCTCTGAATGCTAAGCATGTCAGCACAGCTCTAAGAATATTCTGGACTCTCTACTCTCTGTGGTGGTGGTGGGGGCTTTGGTCTGTTTCTTAGGGAGACTGCTACACTTCAGCCAGAAGAGTCTCCTTATCTTCTGAGATTCTAGACAATGATGACAAAGAGGAAGGGGCCAAGGCAGACCTCCTTAAATACTCTCTTCAGTTTATCTGTGGAGGCTGGAACCTCAATGGCCTTGGTTCTTTGTTGATAAAATGGGAGTTACCTATCCAATAGGGAAATTGGCTCATCATGGAATGAACCATAATTATGGACAGGGCAGTTTCCCAGCCCTACTACAAGCAGGTTGGGTCTATTATCCCCACAAGGGGCTATTTAATGCTTGTCATTATTCTCTTTACTTGTGTGGGTTCTTCTTATTCTGCAGGGGCTGGGTGAATCGCATAATCTTCTATAATTAGGGACCTGGGGTCCAGTAATCCAAGGGATTCCTTACATTCCTGAACTGTGTTTGAGTGAAAAATACTTCAGATGTAATGCAGGCTCACTGAGCATCAAGTGAGAGAAGCATAAGTTTGATTAGTATGTCCCAGCTCAGGACAAGGCTGACCCGCATCTTAGGTCCTCATAAGAGGATAAAACTCTCCATGGCCAAGAAAAAAAAAGGGGGGAATAAATGAAGAGGATGCTGCCTCAGCTGTTGCCTGATGTCCTCTCCCTCCTCCTTCCCTTCCTCCTCCCTCTCCTCCCTCCTCCTCTCCCTCCTCCTCCCCCCCTCCTCTTTCTCTCCATCCTCCCCCTCCTCTCCCTCTTACTCCCCTTCCTCCCCACCTCTTTCTTTTCCTCTTCTCCATTTTCAGGGCTGGAAATTAAAACCAAGACCTTAGTCATGCCAAGCAAGTAATTTACCATGGGGCTTCGGCCCTAACTCTTTGAGAAAGTGTGACTCCTGGGTAGTATCTGATCTATACAAATGTTGACCCATTTACATACATAGCTGTAAATCTAGACTCCCCCCAAAGTCACCACAATGTAGTCCTCATACTCTGTCTCCTACCCAAGTAGGTTTTCAGAAAACTCGATAGTGAATTTTACTTATCAAAGAGAAGAACACCCCTTTAATAGCTTGTGTTTCTGGCAGAGCAGGTGAGTACTGACCTGTGTGTGGATTAAGAAGGATGCTTCCAGGTGGGATGCCAGTCGCGCTTTCAAGTGGGAGGAGGATGTAGCTGGTGCTGCTGGGAGGAACCTGGCCCCCCATTCCATTCTCTGAATAGGCCATACAGCCAGGAGAGCCAGCTGCCACACTAGAGGTCAGGGCTGTGCTCTGCAGAGGCGGGTGGGTGCGGGACAGTGATCCTGAGGAGCCTGCACTGCTGGAAGACTCAGAACCTGGCAGAAAGATGGGCGTCAGTAGAGGATGTGGCATACAGAGAAGTAGAGAGACAATAGCTAGACATCAGAACGCGGACTCTTTCACACGGGTACATTGGGCAGTTTGCGGTGTGCGCTGAAGGATGAGGTTAGCCAATGTCCTTTCCACATTTCGAACTTATATTTCTGGAAATCTTTGCTTCTTGTTCATGCGTTCCATTTTTTCTAAGAGGGAATTATAAACAACCATTCCTTCAGCTTGTGCGTACACACTCTAGGAGATAAACTGGTAAATGGGATTTCCAGGCAATGAACTCAGGACCGGCAAATGCCCATCTCTTGAGTAATTAGTGCTACGATAAATACTTCTCTTAATGAGACTTCTCTTAACGAGACAGACTGATAGGAAACAGGAAGTGGGTGGAGAATAAAGAGATGGTCACTCAAGTTGTCCTAAGATACAGTGCCCTGTGTATGCTCTTGAAGCTCCATTCTTCAGACCTCTATACAGCTAAATTTGAAGGGAATGGATACAAACTGCTGTTTATCCCCTCTCTGAGTAGAGGGCTGGACCATTTCTATTGAGAACATAGCGCTATATGAGTGGGAATTATTTTTATGATGATGGAGAGTGCATCCAGAGTCTCGTATGTGCTTAGAAAGAACTGTAGCACAAACCTGGAGCCACAAGTTACATACATACGTACATACATACATACCATTTACTAGAGGGAGGGGATAACTTAGGAGAACACATAAAGAACTGAGAGCTGAGGACAAACAACTATATCTGGATCTAACATTTTCCCAACCTTCTGACTGGGGCAACTTTGAACATCACAGAAATATTAGTCTAGGCTCCCAACCTGCAGTCCACACATCCCATTTAGCCATGCTATTCACGTGGCAGCCAGGTAGTGTCACCACCTGACTAAGTTTGGCCAAGCTCTAGAAGATGCTAGAAAGTAATCAAAGTTCCTTCCCAAGGGGGACATAACAGCTTCCAGTGAGTAAAAGAGAGCAAAGACATCAGGACAGCAGACAGAGAAACTCATTGTACCCTCAAGGGGGAATTGGGAGCAGGGGGTAAGTGAGGGGGAAATCATAAAGCAAAGCAAAATGTAGAACTAGGAAGGACAGAGCAGAAGGGGAAAGCATAGGAGGAAGGGGCCTCAGTTCCAGTCAGCCTCTAACACACCTCATCTCTCCAGGTAGTATCTGTTGCCTCAATCCCAGAACTCCCTTCTAGTCATCCAGACTGACTGGAAGCAAGAGGGGGAAGAAGGCTTAATTCTCCATACTGGACCACATTTTGAACAGACTTCTCTTTCTCTCCAGTTTTCAGTCTGTCTTTGTCTTTAAGAGAGAAATCCCAATTTCTCCCTATTTTGTAGCCCTTCTGCCTTTCTTAGACTTGAGAGCCATTTTCCTAAGACAATTATTATAAGAGGCAAACCGGACACATTGGTCTGTTTTGAAGTATTTGACTTGGAACTAAGGTACTTAAAAACCTGAAGAAGTAGAACAAAAAGATAGAGGAGGAGGAGGAAAAACATGGAGAGAAGGAAGAGGACAATGTAGAAGAAAGAGGGGACAGAGGAAGAGAGAACGGAGGAAGAGAAGAGCGAGAGAGGAAGAGGAGGAGGAAGATAAATGGGAGGCAGAAGGAATGTGGTGCTGCAGCAGCTCAATAGACAAAGACAGACAGACAGACAGGCAGACACAGACAACACACTTCTACTTCCCCCGCCATATCCAACTGGTAGAACAGCAGCACTACTCTATAAAATTTAAAACTCTTTAGTTCCATCATATTATTTTGTTCACTACAATAGCTTTATTGACATATACTTTATGTACCATAAAATTCCATCTTCTCTAGTGAGGGATCTGTCAGGTTTTAGCATATCCCTGAAGCAGAGCAGGCACCATTACTGTCCTGTCTTAGAACATTCTCATTTCCCCTAAAGGAAGTCAGTAGAATATAGCAGTGCTAGACACTTCCAAATCCTGATTCTAACTCTATACAATGTCTGATCTAAAACCCGCCTTTATAGATTGTCTGTTTGGAATACTTTTCATAAATATAATTGTAAAATATGTGTAGATAACGTCGTTGATGTAGCCAGAATAGAGTTCAAGGCTCGCCCACGCTGTATTATGCATCAGACCTTCCTTCCTCTTTTCATTCAGCTCCACTGAGGTCGGAACTCGAAGAAGCTGTGCTTATCTACATAAGCCCTACACAAGGTTAGGGTCCTCAACATTCCATCAGGGTGAGGGAGAAGCTCATGAGGCCCCTCCCCTCCTTGAGGACCTGTAGGCAGTTAATGCTTACCTTGGGGGGTGGGGGCTCATATTTCCTAGTGGTGTAAGCCCTGGTAAGTTACCTGTATTTCAGTGAACGGACCCCACTCATGCTCAGGTAAGTAGTCCCAATTCAATGGAGTAGGGTGCAAAAAGAAAATCATGACATGAAGTTAAGAGGGGAGAAGCTTATTGGGAAGAAAAAGGGGTTTACTAGGAGGGAAGGGCAGAAAGACAGAGGCTAAGGGAGGGACAGTCAAAGCACCTTATGAATGTGCATGAAAATGTGAAGGAATGAACAAATAAGTAAAAGTGTTCTATCCAGTACTGATCTGTACGCAAACCTTCCAATCAAGGGGCAAGTGACTGTAGGCAAGGGCAGTTCCTCAGTTAGCACCAATCAGTAATCGCAGTACTGAGGGACAGTTTCCTCACAGTGACCAATGTCCCTCTGTCACCACGGAACCCCTCTCCAGTCATCTCAAGACACAGAAGCCTTACTTCTTAGTTAATAACTCTACAAATTATTTCTGGATTCAGCGGGTCAGAGTTCAGCAGTGTGATCTAAAACCTCCAAAATGTATTAGGAGAACACCCAGGCTGTTACTTGGAGTAACCAACACGAAGAGGATGAGGCCATGGGAAGATGGGGTATGACACATTAGAGTTAGAAAATTAAAAACAGGGCATTGAGATTCGTCTCAGACTATCAAAAACAATCCTCGGAGGTTGGCATGGAGTCAGACCGAGGGGAAGATGAGTTACATCTAGAAAATGAAACCATGCACTCACTCAAGTTATGAAAACGAAAGGATGGCTTATGTCTCTGGAGAGGTTATTTTCAGAGGATGTAGATGGATGCCTCAACAGCTAGGCGCCTGGAAACTTCTAGAAAGGCAAATTGCCATGCTCCATTTGACATCTACTGACTTAAAAGCCTTGGAGAAGGCAAAATGTGATGTCACTTGACTTCCCGCTTCAGATGATGCTGGGAGCATTGCTGTGGGGAGCATTCCATGGGGGCGAATGACCAAGCACTAGTCTGAAGCAGAGTCAGGAGGAAGTGTGGGCTTATTGCCCAGCCACATTGCCAATCCCAAGGGGACAACCAGTCTGAAGCAGAAAGACCACCACAAGACTGCTCCCAAGATCAGTACGACAGCATCCTCAACCTCAGTAGACTTGGGCTGGGCTGCTGGCAAACTGCTCAAGAGACCACATGTATACACTCGGTGTTGAGCGTTAAACGGATTTAAGAGAGCATCTCCAACATGGAAAAAGTCTCACGGTTACCCAGTTAGAGCCAGAACCTCCACAGGAAGGAGAACAGCTTGAACACCTCATTTCAGAAAACACATTTGGCTTCTGAAAGACTTTAAAAGTTTTCAACTTTACCATGCCAATTAGAAAATAAATCAGAAATCCGTTCTGATGCTCATGACAGCCAAACTGGCAGGTTTACTTCATAAAACCGCCTTGGGGAGGTTTAAGATTGTTTTGACATCCTCTCTTGATCTCCTTATAAAAAAAAAAAATCCGTTTCTCCTTTCCATGCCTGTGCCTTGATGAGCTTTCGAAGGCAGCTGCTTGAGCTAAAAGGAAGAAAGAAAATGTCTGAAGCCTTTCAAAATCTCTAATGGTTCTCCAAAGTGAGTGGCGTTTTACCATTCGTCAAGTGTTTTAAATGCTTCCGATGAGCTTTGCTTTGGAAGTGACAGGGGTTTGGTGCATGAAAAACGGTGATTAATTTTAAAATGGTAAGAGCCCTTTTGGGGTGCTGGAATTTTTTTTTAAGTGCACCATTTAAGGTACTTGGTTTCAGCATCTTAAGAACTGAAATTGTTTAACCTTTCTTAGTTTACAAGAGTTCAAGTGTACCGCCTCGGCTCGTGTGGATTTCAGATGCTGTGATAGTGCGATACAAGAGCAATTAATTAGAGTCGGAATCAAGAGCTTAACAGCGAGTGAACAGATCTCTCAGGAAGAGGGCACCCACCCACCTGCGCTCTCCAAGGAGCTCTGTGGTGTGTATATTGCGAAGTCTCTGGATAAACGTTATTAATTTGCCTGCTATGTAGGAAAACATGAGATAATTTCTTAGGAGGAATTTGTCAACAATGTGATTACGCGAAACTATCAGCGTAATGGACCTGGTTTTGGGCAAACCCCTTCTCTCCTTCTTCAGCAGGGGTCTGGAAAGCGTTCAATGCAGGGCGAAGATATCTCAGCTTCAAGTGGGGCTCTCCATGCTCTGCCTAAGCCTTCCACTCCTGAACCCCAGTCCTGACACCCAGGGCTTTAAGTCTCAGCGATAGTTAAAGTGACAGTGCCCTGCCTCTGGCTCCACCCTCCCCCTTTTTCTCAGGGTAAAAATCAGCATCTGGTACCATTGCTCAGACTCTGTCCATTACCCTGTCAACACACGGAATCCCAACATCTTGGAGCTCACTAAGTAGCTAGGCTGGCTGGTTAAAGGGACCAGCACATGCCACCAGCCCCACCCTTTCTTGGGCTAATTCTAGTCCTTGTGCTTGCAGAGGAGCAATTCACAGATGGAGTCAACCTCCCCCACTGAGAGCGATTGTAGATTCTAAAGCCATGGTGCTGGTGAAACTTCTAGGTGTGTTGTCACCACTTTCTAAGCATCGAGCATGTTCCTTAAGCTGTCTAGCTGAAAATATCACTATTTCTCCAGAGGGGGGATGAAGCAGAAATCATAAAGAAACAAAGAAGTGACCTTCACTTCCCAGTGAAGTTTGGAAACACCAAACACTTCAGAGATTGGCCTTCCTCATCTGCAAATCAGGGATACAAACATTTCATGGCCTCGATAAACGTAAGTGTGCACTGATTGGACCCTTGCAACATGCCAGCTACATGCAAACTGGTCTGCATATATTGAGATGTTTTGTCTTCCTAAGAACCATTAAATGTGGAGATATTAGCATTTCTATATCTCAGACGAGGAAATAGGCACATATAATTGAAATAATAACAGGTTCAGGAGCAGAGGAACAGTGCACTCACACAGGAACTAAATCTATTACCCTTATAATGACCTTACGAGGCAGCTACCGAGAGTATGTCATAGCATTACATTTAAAAGCAGTCACTAACTTTTGTTAAATAATCATCATCTGTAGTTACTAAGGTAATCACCTTTATTTTAAAAATTCTATCATTTAAACTTTAAGTAAGTAAACCGGGTTCATAAAACATCTGATAGCATCTATTTCACCAGGAAGGAAACTAAGGAGAAAGAAGTGTAAGGATGAGCTTCAAGGGTGTGGCTAGCTAGTAATCCACTTAAATAATGCCTACTGACTCCTTAAATGGAACAGGATGACTATTCCTGCCATTAGTTAATTCAAAGTCAAGAGAGACAGAGAGGATATGGCCTGGTTAGAATCCAGGAAGCGCCAGGGCCGGGACCCTTTCAGTAATACCTACCTGTTTTGGACAGTTTCCCAGCACTCCTAGTACTGGATGTGCTGTCGCCCCTGGTCAGCACCGTGATGCCCCCAAAACTTGCAGTCTTGGTCATGGTGGGCTTCAGATTGCGGTTGGAGCTGTCAGAATCTGTGCTGCTCCAGGCTCGCTGGTGGTCTGGCCACCTGAGCTCAGTCTCTGAGCTGCTCTGCCGGCTCCCGGAAGTTCTTCCTGAGCTGTCTCGGTGAGCCCTGCACCGCCGTCAGAAAGATTCATTGGGACAGAGTTACCCCTCATGACACCGGTGGGTGGGCAAAGGAGCCCTTCAGAGAATAGTCACCTCTACTCTTCTCTTTGACCATTTTAACACCCTCACCCCTCCCCCTCCAACAGGGTTACGAATACCTGGATGACGTAAAGACACGTAACATATGACACATGGCACACATTATACATGGGAAATCCAAACCTAGAGACACCATGATCCCTCTGCCAGTGAAGGAGACACAGTTGGAGACAGGTGCGATAAAACATAATCGTTAGCTTCTCTCTCTGTGAGAAAAGTGGGTACACTCTCCTGACTCAAATCAATAATGAATTCATGTTCAGAAGTAATTATCATCTTACATAATTCTAAAAATAATTCTCAGGAAAGAGGTTATTTTTTCCTCCTTTAGCATTAAATAATTTGCCTCGGAAGAAGGCTATTTATTAATTCATCCTCCAACTTCAGGTTCTGTGTGGTAATCTTTGTTCATCAAGAATTTAACAAAAGGGTAATCATGGGACTTCTATATGAACTCACGCTGAGAATCTGTCCTGTGACTTTAACCTCAGTGCTCTAAGGAAACATTTTGCTAATTCTTACCAGGTAGAACCGTTCACAAAAGCATCAGCCTGGCCCTATATGTTGTCCTGAGATTTTCCTAGAACATCAGTGGAAATTTCAAAAAAAAACCAAAAAAAAAAAAACAGAAACCCTTGAAGTGAAAGAATACATAAGAATACATTCATTCAAAATGTATCTAATACAATGGAGGTTACCTAGTGGCTAAAGTTGAATTGGGTTGGGGACAGATCACTTTCAAGGAGTATGGAAGTTTCCATGTGTTTTGTAAGGAAATTTGTAGTTTCATTAGTTCCCAATCTCCTTAAGGAACAAATCTGTGCATATTTACAAAGCTTTTTCCCCCTGCTACTGAAATAATGTGTCATTAGACCTTTTCCGTGGTATAAATGAATGAAGGGGCATTACTCACAGGTAATAAGTGTAACCTCACGTCAGGATGAGATGTGATGTAGTCAATGCATGAATCAAACCTCAACCCCTGATCAAAGCTTTGTTTAGAACCAATCCCTCTAGGTCAATACTGTCCTGTTGGGGAGTGAGGAGTCCACGTAGACCTCTAATGGAAGTACTCCCGGTACCCTGAGCAGAAGCAAAGCCTCTGCCTCAACTCAGGAAACTTTTGTCTGTGTCTGGGAAGATTAAGAAGGGAAGTGGGTTTGAGAACTAGTGAAGGTCAGTAGAGAAGCAAGGGATGTGGTGGGATAGAAAAATCAATGATTAAGAAGCATTTTTCACTAGTCACAATAGATGAAAACACCCCTTATCAAAGTTTCCTTATGATATCTATTGTCAGAACCTTGGGGAAAGATGGTTTCAGAAGGAACGAGCACCTGAGAGGAGACCTGATATGGGAAGGAGGTATGCGTGCCAGTGGCCAGGTGCCCTTAACTGGCACGCTTTCACAAGTGGAAGAAAGCTATTGGGGCTGTTGTGTTGTCCAGCATAGTTTGTTCTTCGAACATCCAAGTACAGCTTCATCCTTCTCTTGTATAATTCTGATTGTGCTGGCCCTTCTCTGACAAAGTACAGCTAAACCATCCCTTAGTAACTATGAATGAACGAGGAACGGGACAACAATCTCCTCTGTAGATGATCTGGAATGTCTGGAAGGAGAAATGTGCCCTCTAGGTGGGGGCAATCCTTTCTTCCATCACCAATTCCCCTGCATTTCTCCCTTCTACCCTGACTTCTGCACCTCCATGACAGGAAGCCAGATTTGTAAAAGTCCCAGTGTGACTGAGACCGTCTTCTCAAAGGTGGCGACCTCCATTTTGCCAGGGTGTAGTTGACACCCGTGGGCATGGAAGATCTGTTTTCAGCAACTGTAAAAGGTTGTCTAGACTTAACCTATCTCCCCTCATCCGTAAAGTGACCTGAGCTACCCTTCTCTGGCCTGGTGGCTGATCCAATCGGCGTTCTAAGCCAGGATCTACGCAGCATTTAAAGGGGTAGAATTTTTAACTTTCTTCCTTTAGGAGATACCATAGAATCCAAACTAAAAGATACAATTCTTTATGATTTGTAGATATGTACAAATTGAAATGTAACTCTCATTTCTCTATCTCCTGGCTATTTATCCCAGTAATGGCAGGCTGGGGTCCTAAATGAATTCCATGTCTACTCGGCATGGAGTCATAAAGGTTATGGAAAAGCACATACTAAAATGCCTTCCGCCCTGACCTTGTGAAGTTCAGATTGGTCCTTTCCAACAAGCATCTAGGGAAATAATGGGCACTGGAGCTTTTTACAGACAACTAGGATTCCATTCCGTGACAGTCGTAAAGCAAATACACATTTTGTTCTGTTTCTTTGCTTATTGATAATTAATGACAAGTTCCTTTACTTCTGAACATTGGGATTTTATTTTCCCCAAGTTAGATATGTACTCAGAACCACTCTCACAATGATCTATGTGCCCTTCCGTAATATCTGAAACTTAGTGACTGGGGTAAAGGATGGGCCCCATGATTTGCTTCCCTGATTATACCATAGCTCTGCTAGGAGGTGACTTGGGCATTATGTTAAAGGAACTGGCTTTTTAAAGACTTGTATCTAATCCATATCACAGAGTGTGTGAGTTCAGGGTCTGGGTTTCCAGTGGAAAAATCGAAGGTCATCACTTAAGTATTCAGAAACAGAAAGGGGAGGAACTCATGATGCCCAAGGAACTTGGGAGGGCAATGTTCAGCCTAGGAAAGTTAGAAACAAGCAAACAAGACCTCAGTTTCTGCTTTTCAGCTAATGCCTAAGGGAAGAGGAGAACTCCACTGATGGTGAAAATCTCAATTCAAACTGCTTTCGAAAGGCTTGGTAAATCCATCCACTTTTCCTCTTCTTTTCTTTCTTTGAAATTCTTAAGAGTTTGTTTGATGGTCTATCTCTATTCTAACAGAGATTGAGCCTCCCTAGTGCTTTGCAGTGTATTCAAACATACACAATAAATATTTAATATTTTAATTTCGTGTGTGAGTGTGTGTGTGTGTGTGTGTGTGTGTGTGTGTGTGTGTACCACAAGTCCTCTGTGTGTAGGTTGGAAGAGAACATACTGGAGTGTGTGTAGGTCTGAAGAGAACATACAGGAGTGTGTAGATCGGAAGAGAACATACGGGAGTTGGTTCTCTCTATCATGTGGGTCCTGGGGATTTAACTCAGCTCAAGAGGCTTGGTGAAAAGCACCCTTATCCTCTGAACCATCTTGAAGACCTGATACTTCGTGTTTTTAATAACACTGTTCACAACTGGCCCTATAAGTCATGTCAGGCAGATATTTAAGAAAGTGATGAGAAATGGGGCTGGCCTTCTAGTCTCATAGAGCTGTTAGCCTAGCAAAGAACTCAAAAAGTAACATGCCACAAATCTTTGCGTTAACTAGTCCATTATAATTGAAGAAGCTTCATAATTTCCTTTTAGAAATTAAATACGTGCTTAAAATAGTGTTTGAAATACTATAATGGACAGTAGTGATTTAAAAACCAGCCACCCTAACAGAGTTAAATTGATTTAGTTTCCAGGAATGGGGATGAACACATAATTGTAGCCTTTCAGGAAATATTAACTCAGCTTAATTTGTCAAAGCAGGTTTGAGAGTTTTCAATCAATGTAAACAGTGAATCCTCCACCTAATGATACTTCCTATAAGGACCCAGAAGAAGAAGACAGAGTCATGTCTTTCCAGTGCTACCTCTTGGCCTGTCCAGTTGTATAACAAATGCTACAGGAAAAAAACTGAACAAATTTTAACTCCATGAACAGAAATATTGCATACTAACACTTATATTGCACACGGATTCTGCCACATCATCCGAAAACACAGTTTATGAAAGTAAACCATACCAACCGAAAGAGCTGTCTTTTCTTATAGGTCTCATTGCATATGTGCATATCTTCCTGGAGCCTACTGGGAATGAAAAACACCATGTTTACGACATAAAGCCTAAGGGTATGAGACCCTACGCAGAATGGATGTGCACTTCGCCATAGCATGCCTTGCTTGTAAACCAATCCCACACACTAGTGTCTGCCTGTGTGGTGTTAAGGTTTGTATGACTACATTCACGGCAGCCAGGAAGCATTGTAGCCTATTAACCTATGCTAGAAAGAGAAGAAAGGGGAGGGATCTAAAAATGGAAGAAGCTGGTAGACACAGGGTTGAAATTTAATTAAACATATGGGTTGAGCTTTTTCCTTAAGATAACTGCAAAGTTATTTAATTCGATTCTCTGGGAATGTCAGAAGTAAGTGCCAATTATATAATTTATTTTTTATGAAGGGGCATTCAAACGGATGTTTCCTCCTTGGATGATTAGGACATGTTCATACAGGCAATGGACAGAGATGAGTAGTTATTATAATACTGAGTATGATACAACTTGAATATCCAGGGCATTTAAGAGTCAATGAAGAGGACTGGGCACTAGAGCAATGATTGGTTAGAGGACTCAGAAATGTGTCTCTGTGGAAGTGAACTGTCAGTACTCAACATTTCTGGTGTGGGTGTAAAATTGGGAAATGCTTCAGGGCATCACCAAGGTAACCAATGATGGACTCTCAGTTTTACTAAAAATGGAGAGTTGTGCCTCCGTTTCTATGGGCTTGGAATGAACATATTCTGTCTTTCTCTCACCTAAAAGAGGTGAATCTCTCAACATTTCCAACTGCTAACCCAGTGACTTTTTAATCTTTTAGATGGGTTATTTCTGATATCTAGTTTACATTCCGATTAATAGCATTTAATGAACTTCTGTTTTAATCAGACTTAGAGGGTCACCCATTATGCTGACACCCGGAATTAAATTAACCCAGCGCTTTATTTACAAATCCTACAAATCCTGTGTTTCTAAAGCAAGTTGCAGATTTTGCTTAATCGGATGTGTTTAGCACAGCTCAGGCTGCCTCCTTCCTTTGTCTGGAATCCATGTAATTGAATCATGGGAACATTTTTGATACCTGTGAAACTTTCAAACTGCCCTTAACCCCAAGACATTCTATAAACTCCGTGAACACTCCATCGCTCTAGCACCTCCCCCATGGAGGCTTAAGCCAGAGGCACTGACAGATACAAAAGCCAGCGTTTAAAAGAACGTTTTCACATCAGCAATTTCAAGAAGACAGGGAGAGCTGTGCGATTTGAAATCTATATCTGTCGTCTGTCTCTGTCTAATCTCTATATTATCTATATCTATCATCTCTATCTCTGTATCAATATATGTTTGGCATAACAATTTAAAGTGATGAGACCCAAGAAATGGCTGATAGACTTTCAGCACCCTGGCCAAGAAACCAGAGAAACTGAATAAGTCTGGGTCTCTATTCTTATCCCTGTGTCTTTGGGAGGGCCAGAAACAAAGCCTTTAAGCAAAAAATGCTAAAGCCCTCCTTCCTCAATTCAAATGTTTTAAACATATCAAGGAACACAGAAGTGACTATATATGTGTGTACACGTAGATATATGCATGTTCTCATACATATATTCAGGCACACACTTATATACTGGATACGTATGAACATGAAAATGTAGAGGACACGTGACAAACCATTCCTCTGAAGACACAAGAAACATAAATTTCATTTTACCTGTTATCCAAAAATAGGCTTTCCTGGGAGCAAACTGACTGAAAAATAAAGATAAAAAAGGTATCACGTCAGATGTGCAGGATTGGCGGAACTCCCTCAAATCCTTGCCTGATTTTAAAACTACTCTCCCTGCCTTGGGGAAAAGATTAAGAAAATTATGAACAAAAGAGGAGAATTTACAAAGGAGAAAAGTGGGTTAGTGTTGTCAGCAGGGTGGCCAGTTCTCAGCAGCACAGGGCATTCCCCCTCAAGGGAGTCTCTGAGGATGAACAAAGGAAGTTCAAGGTCGGAATCAAGGTCAAAAGATAAAGATGAGTCGTAGGGCTGGAAGGATGGGTGATTGTTCAGTTTTGAGCAGCGTCTTACATCAACCAAAGGCACAGGTTCAATTCCAGACAAGGTAAGCAGATTTGACAGGGTCCACCTAGGGCTGGCAGAACTGTGACGCCTTACCCAGAACTCCCCACTTCTTGTGTGACACACCCTCCCAGAAGAAGGGGACTACTATAAGTCTCTCGATATTGAAGAAATGCCATTAATTATTAATCTGAATTGAGGGTAGGAGACAAGCATTGACCAGTTTAATCTAATTAGAAAATGCTGCCAAGTGACTTTTGCCTGGTTTGTCTTTGTTTTTCAAAGGAAGAAAAAGCCAATAGCTTTCTTGTTTTACTTCCCTTACTGAGCCAACCCTTGGGAAGAAACTCTATGGCCTTTAACCTGCTGAGATAAGGTGGGTCACACTAAGCTTGAAGAAAGAAAGAGAGGAGCCTATGCAAAGCAGACTTGTGCTCATGTGACAACACATTGTGTCTGGGGAATATAGAATCACGTTCAGGGCTAGGTGTCGTCTGTTTGCCCATCCATGTGCATAGATTTCAAGATGAATAAGTGATCTACAATAGGGAGCCCTGATTTAAGAGGCCAACTGGTCTACAGAGGCAGATCCAGGTCAGCCAGTCTGTGTAAAGGTTCCTCTGGTGAACCATTCCTTTGTAGAAAGTTAAAATCTGTACTAAAAGGTTATGATTCATGGAATCTGTTTGATGTGGAAATAGAATCATGGTTGGAGCTGGGGTTGGCGATTTAAGACCTGCTGACTAAGCGAGTGAACAAAATTTGCTAATATCAATTAATGCCCTGCATGCTTTTCCTTTACCCTGACTCATTCCTTACTGGTAGGATCGATCTTTTCAGTATTTGCACTCTGGTTCAATGAACCAGAAAAGTAACTTTGTAGTATCAGAATGTCATCCAACTGTATATTTACTTTATTTTAAATAATGGTGAACAGTGGTCAATAAATAGTTTTATATTCCTTAAAAAAAAGGGATAAATAGGGACTTAACAGACACACTGTACCACAAAGAGAATAACTCTGTCAATTCTTTAAGCATGTGTATACATATTAATGTGTGGAAACCAGAGGACAAGTCTAGGTGTTGTCCATGTTTCATTGGTTTAAAACTATTTTGTATTCGTGTGTGTGTGTGTGTGTGTGTGTGTGTGTGTGTGTGTGTGTACATGTGTTTGCAAAAGTCATTTCTGTCCTTTCTCCAGGTGGGTATTTGGGCCTTGAACTAAGGTTATCCCACTTGGTGACAAGTACCTTTACCCCGTGAACCATCTCACAGACCTCCAACTGGCTTTTTAAAAAAGATAGGGTCTCTCACTGACCTATAACTCACCAAGAGACATAGGTTAGTTGGTCAGAGACCAGAGGATCCACCTGTTTCTGAGTCCTCAGTAGAATTATAGGCATGTGACATCGTGCTTCATGGTTTCCTGATTGGGTTTGGGGGTGAATACACTCATCTTCCTGTGCTTTGCTTTACAAACTAAGACAGCTCCCTAGCCTCTGTGAGCAGTCCTTTCAATTAAACCTGCAGGTTTGTGATGCTAACACTCAGAGAGGCAAGTCGGATAGTTCTCCATTTCTTTCTGACGGTTCTTTCCACCAAGCCTAAGGCTCTGTTTGTATGTGGAGTCTCTTGGATGGTTGGAAAGAAGTCAGTGGGCTTTAGAATGTTGCCACCAGGCACGTAAATTGGAGGGTTGACCTATTTAAGGAGGATGATCCTCAGACTTTTTAACTACAAACCACTCACTTGAGGAGAGGAGAGACCAAAGAACTTCAAGTCTTTGAATGAAAGAGCAGGACACCAACAAATCAAAGGTATTTGCCGCCAAAAACATGCCTCTGGGTGTTCAGAAAGATCCCCCAAAGCGGTCCCTCCACCCGCCTGCAGAGGCCCTTCCCCACCACACTCTCACAAGTGAGACAGCTATGGGCTGTGATTCAGTAGCTGGTGGAAATAAACTTTAGAAAAGGGAGTATTAATAACTTGCACATTTAATGGCAGAGAAAGATAAAAGTGTCACAGTAATTAAGTACAACACTTAAAGCTGTCACTTATATGCATACCCGGATATAAAAGGCTTCTTTTTTTTTCTCCCAAAGAAGAAAATGATTTTGCTTAATGGATTAGAGTTCTCCCCCACATCCCACCCCCACTGTGCTCACAGCCTGTGCCCTCTCAGCCACTCAGAGGGCAGACCCCACACATGGTGGCGGGGGCAAGCAGGAGCCCACCTGGAGTCCTATTAACACACAGATGTCTTCAGCAAAATTCCCTTCAGGCAAGATAGGCCTTGCCTGCTTTATTCACCAGTCTTCCCAAGATTAGTAATATCAGGTAGAAAGACCAGAAAACAAGATTAAATTCTCACCAAAGAAGTAACATTTTTTCCCCAAATATTACTAACAATAGAGGCATACTGGTTTATTATTTGAGAGCTAAATTTGTCTGTACACTTACAACTCTTAGGCTCTCAGATAGCAATCTTATCTCAAGATATCAAACTTTGGAAGCCACGTTTGAAATCGTTTCTAGCCTATCACCAAGGCAACATGCCTACCTTGTTCATGTGGCTGCATAGATAAAAACACACAGGTACACGTGCACGCCGGCACACATGCACACTGTCTCTCAAACACTCACACATCTGAAACACACTCCTCTAAACATTCAAGACTTCTCATTTTAAAATAAGCTTGAGTCTTGCTTAAGTCTGAACTTTCTATCATTAGCCCACATAGGAAACCATACACACATACTCGATATTTGAATAGCCACTATATAAATAATAATTGATTAGCAAAATTGATTTTTTATTCTGTTTTTTTTAGTGAGAAAATAAAATCAGAGAAGAGTTAAAAGAAAGATTCAACTTCTAAAACACAGGGTCCTTATGCTGGATCCTTTGTATTGGTTAAATAGTTCACTTAATGTGCAGTCCCTATTATTGCGTGGGAAATGATCTTGTATCTCGAAAACTTGAGTGGGTGGTAATGACCCATCAGCTCGGGAACTGCAGGTGCATAGATGAGTACCCCATGAAGTGGGCTGTCAAGGAGTGGTGAGCAAGATATGTCAAGATATGTGTGTTTTGTTCAAGAAAGTACACAAGTTATATCCTTGATAGATGCTGTGGTGGTGATGTCTTGTTAATACAGCGTCATCTCCCATGCCTTAACTCTTACAGCCTTCCCACCTCATTCTCAGGGTTGTCTGTGTGTCTAACATTATGTAGCCGGAGGGGAAACGGCCACCTCTAAGATTATATCCCAGAAAACTGTTCCTTTAGTTTCTCTCATGGATGACATTCTCTTGGGGAAGTGAGTTGCCATTTCTGGAGACACGTGCCAGTCTCCGGGGATGCTCACCTTCCAGAACATTTCAAACTACAGACCGGTTCCCGTGAACAAAGTTGACTCTCCATGTTACCACATGAGTGGATCTGGAGATGGCTAACAGTTTCTCAGCCAAATCGTGAGGAGCTAGGCCCAGCTAAGAGCTGAACGGAAACCTCTGTTAGAGCTTGTGAGTTATCACTGCTCTCCAAGCTACAGCGAATGCCCATGGAGATGGTGAGGCCATAAGTAGATTAAGCTTACTTTATGCTGAAAAATTTGGGATAATTTATCATATTCAATAAGTCGCTAACCAGACTGTCTCTATGGGCCAAGGGTATGGCTTTTAGGGGCCGTGAGAAGTTATAGGAAGGTATTAAACAATGGGAGGGAATGTCCCCCTTAGAAACACAGCATGATTTTACTAATGATATCAAGAGTGTTACTCAGTTATGGAGTCTCATCTGTGAGTGTATTTTGACTGAAGGAGACTCATTTTAAAACCCTGCCCTGCAATATGAGGCTGGTCAATGATTTGGGTCAGGGGTTAGCCAGAGATTGGCAGTGGCTCCGCCATACTTAGATCTGTGTTTCATTCGAAAGGAATGTTATCCATTCCTGTGGCCAGTAGGATTTAACATGGCCTGAAATGCCTCAAGTCTTTCCCTGGAACCTCTGTGCCCAGTGAGGGAAGGCTGTGCAGGGACCTTCTCCACGTGGCCAGCTTCCTGGGGAAGTGTTAGGGATCCTATTCTTATCCCAGACAGGCATCTGAGACAGTGATTCTGGGTCACAACTTCATAAAGATAGTAACGGAAACAAGGTTTTCACACCCTGTCTGTGTGGCAGACGTCTGCGTCTCAATACATCGACACATTCCCAAGACTCTCGACTTGTCAGAACCAGAGTGGAAGGGGAAATCTCTGGTACGTGGATAGGTAAGTACACATGTGAAAGAGGAGGGAATCGAAGACAGAGAGAGTAATGAGCATTCTGGAGAGGTCGTCTTTATGAAGGTTTTCAGAGGTGAACCTCACTCACTACAAATGCACTCTTGCCCTCTCATGACAAGGCGAACATTTTAGCCATTTTAGTCTCTCATCCAGTGAGAGTTTGGATCGTGGCATGTCCTGACCATATCAAGAGGCTTAGCAGTTCCCACACATTTTCTAGATTTGCACCCGTACCTCCAGCTCTGTTTACTCTCCTAATTTAAGAGCTCTGGACCAGAGCATTCAATCAATGGATTTCTAGTTCAGTGTTTTCAAGAAAGTTGAGGTTAGGAGCCTAAAAGGGTAAAACCAGCTTAGCAAATGTTGCCTCTTCTGCAGCTTCAAGAGTCGTCATGAGTAGGGAGTGCCTACTCTTGCCTGGGCTTGAAGCAGACTCCATAAAACTGAGGAACAAAGTGTGCAGATGACTTGGTATGCCCCCTAAGCAGCAAGCCACTGCAACAGAGAGAGATTCAACCTGACTGAGGATTCGGGGAGTGTTGACCACAGAGGACCCACACTGAAGCCTCCTCTACTGATGTCAGGATTGGGTTCCCCATCATCCGAGGAAATCCCCAAGGGCTTCATAGAAGAGGAAGCTATGGCGATCTCTTGATGTTTTAACTCGTTTGCCTTGAAATTCAGCTTTTGATTTTAACATTTTAATTTTTATCTAAGTCAATTGCATTTGGTTTTGAGCATAATGGGAGAAAAAAAAAGAATCCCGACCACTCTTTCATTGTTTGGTTTTGAACAACAACAAAAAAGAAGTTGTTTAGTGAGTATTCCCTTGACAAATTATTCATAAATTTGATTTGGTTTGAAATCAACAGGGGGTATGGATATTACCAACTAGCATTATCATAGTGAAGTATCCATATTTGCTAATAATTCAGAAAATACTTTGTGTGTGTGTGTGTGTGTGTGTGTGTGTAGTGTGTAAGAGAGAGTCTGCACTAACACATAGTACTCTAAACTTCTTTTATTGACTTTTAAATAAAATGTCATTTTGTTTGCATTGTGTGTGTACATATGTGTGTGCATCTGTAGAAATATGTGTGTGTGTGTGTGTGTGTGTGTGTGTGTGTGTGTGTGTGGTATGCATGTGGCATGTGTGAGGACCAGAGGCCCACATCGGGTGCCTCTATTTCTCTCTACCTTATTGTTTGTAGTCAGAGCCTCTCAAGGAAGCAGGGGTTTGCGAATGAACTAGACTGTTTGGCCAATGAGTTCCTAGGATCCGCCTGTATCTGCCTCTTTAGTGCTTGTGTTGTGGAAGCCTGTCCTCATGTCTGTCTTTTACAAGGGTGCTGGGGATCCAAATCAAGGTCTTCAGGTTTGTACAGTAAGAGTTTCACTCAATGAGCTCTCTCCCTGGCCCCTAATACATACATACATACATATGTGTGTGTGTGTGTGTGTGTGTGTGTGTGTGTGTGTGTGTGTGTGTGTGTGTGTGTATATATATATATATATATATATATATATATATATATATGATCTACTACCTAGTATAGATGTAAAGGAATTTCAGAAATTGACAACTCTTTCTGTACTGTCTCCTTTGCTGATCCATACCACCTCTCTCTACCCTCATAAATCATGCCCTCGGGGCACATACAGGGGCTCACAGACTGTTTTCACCACATCCCTGAACCAGGTCCTCTCCCGGAAACATGTGTGCTTTCTGCTTTGTAACTCGTTCCTTGCTCCCAGGCTCTGTACTCCCTGCTGGATCTCTGTCTGAGACCTGAGGGGCCTTTCTGCTGATAGAAGGACCATACTCAAGAGGCAATGAAAACAACTACTCACATCGTGTGCAAATATTCTCTCCCTCACTCTCTGATATTCCTCTTCTCTCTCTTCAATTGATTTACTTCGTCTGTCATCTCTAAATGGGTGCATTCTGTTCTGCTGAACAGAGAAAAGAAATCAGGAGGGTTATCCATGGTGAGCTGTGAAGCAACCGTCAGCTGAGAATCATAAGTGCTCGTTTAGATAACCAGAGCCTGACAAGCCCCACCCCCTCTGTTCCCTGAGGAGTCTAGGCTGGGAGGCATAGATTTGAGTATATCTCTATGTGCATGTGTGTATGTGTGTGTATGGTGTGCATGGGTTTATGCATGTGTGTATATATATTCATGTATGTATGTATATGAGTGGTGTATGTATATGCATGTGTGTTTGTGCATATGTTTCTCTGTATATATGAATGTGTGTATGTATGCATGTATGTATCTCTTTTTCTCTGTGTGTGGCATGAATGTGTGTATGCATGTGTATGTGTGCATCTCTTTCTTTCTCCCTCTCTCCTTGTGTGTCCATGTGTGCATCTCTCTCTTTCTCCCTCTCTCCTTGTGTTTGTGTGTCTGTCTGTGCATGTGTGCATATCTGTCTGTGACCTGCTGACATAGGAAGGATTTGCAACTCCTGGTTTCATCCTCTATGAAGGAAAGTAGACTGAATCTTTCAAAAATGAGCAGGCTCGAATATGCTTCAGGAATTGGCCCCGAGTTGGGATGGTCAGGAGTAGCCTTTCCCCCTTGGCTGAGTATGTCTGACCACAAGAGCAGGAAGTCTTGATGGAAAAGAGGGAAGAGTGAGTTCGGGGACCTGGGGGGCAGGGTGAAGTGGTTGTGAATATTTTCGATCTCCAGAAAATAGAGAAAGTGGGGACCTGAAAGAGCCCTGTGGACGATCTCAGGCTCCTAGGCCATTTTTGTTCACTCTGTGGCTGACCCTGTGAATTGTATGGAGAATGTAAGCTGAGCCTAAAAACCCTGTTTGCTGGTAATGGTCAGCACAGAGAAATCTAAAAACACAATCCAAAGAACCCAGCATGAGAACTGTGTGTCTTCATCCTTTCCCCTGACCCAAGTCCTGCTTCTCAGCTGCCTCCATTCTATTGTTTGCCATTGTGGACAAGATCCTCTCTGAACTAAGCACATTCATCCATACGTCCACCAGGCACCCGTGGAGTACACGACATAGGCATGTTTCAGAGTCAAGAAGAGCCCTAGTGCAGCCCAGGGCTGGTGGCAGCAGTAGCGAGAGACAAGGAGGTACAGTTGGAGAATTGGCTCTTTTAAAAATCTCACTGAGAGATGCATACGCCAGCTCAGAATGATTCGCTTTGAGTAATTAGTAAGAGACCTTGGGGGAGACTCGTATTGTCTTACCTTCATGAATTCTAAAGTAAAGGCATGTTTCAAAAATACCTATATTATTGTCAGACAGCAAGTGCAATTGTCATGGCATTCCCCTGGCTCTCCGACATTCTTATTGTCATTAAATGTTTACTTTTTTGGGGGGACGGGGTATTATTTACTTAGTTTTCTTAGTTACTTGCTTGTAACCCTCTCCCTCCTACCCACACAAAGAAGAGATTCAGTAAGATCTCTTTACCTTTAGTCAAGGACCGTGATTAAGGTTGTCTCTAGAATGACACAGTGTTTTGTCACAGGCAAAATACACAGCAATCAGTTCCGGCTACACTTCATGCAAACGAGCAAACACATGACATAGACCATGAAACACAGGAAGAAGGGTGGGGAGACTACAGAACGTAAACTCGATGCTTTGCTGGGAAGACTTATTTCTTTTAGGATAGTTGCAAAATCCTCCTGTCCTCACCATAACAAGGTATGTTCTTTACAGCTACACCGGTGGCTCATCGGTCCTCAGTGACAATCCAACTCAAACTGTGCACAACGGAAGGACAGAGCTGTAGGGAGTGGAGTGACTGGCAGAGTTACACACACATCTGGAAATGCAGCTGACAAGCTTACCCCCGCAGCTGGAGCTCGCAGCACCCCGACCCCCACCACAACATGCAGCAAAGACTGCGCCAAGCACCACCCATGCAGAGCCCAGCACAGAGCCACTGCTAAGCAACTGGAGCAACACCATGTGGCTACCCAGGGGATGCTAGAGGCGGAAGCAATAGAGGCCAAGGGTTGGAGAGAGGGCAGCAGTTGTCAGAGGCAGGGGTAGGGCTGGGAGGCAGGAGGGGACCACAGAGGGGCAACAAGAACATCAGTCAGCCCACCTTCAAAAACAACAACGTCAGCCACTCTCAAACTTGAGAACCAACCTGATTGTCTTCTTTATCAATACTAGAGTTATCTCGCTTCAAGATAAACCGCTTCTGGGATTCTTCACTCTTTTCATCTTTTAAATGTTCACAAAACCTTTGCTCTGGTCTGCCAGCAAAGTAAAACATATCAATAAAAGAAAGTGTTGCTTTCCCGTCTGAATAAACGTAGTTCGTAGTGAGTTTTCCCTCCCCACGGTGGCATTGAACTTACAAGAAAAAAAAGAAAGAGAGAAAGAGAAAGTTTTATATTTGGTTGTGAAATTAGAATTGCTGGCGATATCTAGGCAGGTCATAACATGTCACGAACATGTCACTGAACATGTCACTCTACACGAGTGGGGAGGGAGTGTTGTTGTTGCGATACCTTTCGTCATTTCCAAGTCAGAACCTTGCTTGCTACATACTGATCATCACAGATGAACTTACAGAAACATGTCAGGTCACCAACACACACAGTAGTATTCGCTTTGATGTCCTCACTAGCTGTTTGGGCTTTCGGTGGCTTCTGAACACATAATTTCCCCATTCACACCCTCAAGCGAATACGAAGTCATTGTTAATGTTTGTATTTTCTGGTGCTGAGGATTGAACCTAGGAGCAGACGCTTGCTAGCAGGGACTATAACCAAGCTGCATCCCTAGCATCTTCCAGCGTCTCCAGCCCTCTTTCTCCCTGTAGTTTTGAAGCCCGAGTTGCACAGTGTAGACTTGAATTCACTTTGTTGCTCAAGCTGGTCTTGAACCAGTGGCCTCCTGCTTTAGCCTTCCGAGTGGATAGAATGATAGGTGTGTACCACCAGGCCCAGATAAATGTACTGCTTAAAACATAGAATGCACCCTTTCATTCATGTCTGGTAACTGCCCCTTAGCACATGGTTAGGGTCCTCTGAGTGGTGAGAGCTTTGTTTAAAATATATGTCTGCTTCTCCACAATTCTAAATGCTCTGGGGATTTCGCTCCGTTAGCCCCTGACCTTAAAGATCAGATCTTCTGAGTCACTCAGTAATTAAGAGAGCTAAAGATATTTAAACAACTTGTTAGCTGATTGGTGTGAAGGGAAGGCCCTAAGTAGTTGACTGCTACAGACTGTCAATTGATTTTGCCAAATCTCTTAATCATTATGGGTTAATTTCCCATGAGCAGCCCCGTACACATACTAGAACTCAGTGAATGAGCTGGGACTTGGGCTCATCACCGGGGACATGCTGACGTGTTTCTCTCTGGGTTGAAAACAATGTCTCAAGACTTGCGGTGTTCCTGTCCCTGCTGGATTCCTGGTGTCACAGGCAAGGGAAGTCACTTTACAAAGCCTGTGCTCTACTATGGGTGACCAGGAATCAAGAAAATGGTTCCTCAGAGCAGCACTTTGGTGACAAAGGAGTGTCTTAAGCTTCTAATTCATGTCGGGGTGAGAAGCACTCTCTCCTTAACACCTGTCCATACATTGGGACTGAGGAAGCAAGCAGACAAGAGCAGAAAAGCTCAGATGGTGCCAGCTACACTGTGTACAAGTTTATAAAATGATGCCATCCCCTTGCCCCATCCCGTTGGTAAAAGTAGAAGGAGCATTTTTTTTTTAAGATGAAGAAAGCATTCCTCAGTCATTACTTTGATTACGTGACTGTAGATTTGCCTATGAAACCCCAGTCATCAAACAGCCTGGTTACAATCCTAGGGACATTATTGTGTAGTTCCTATGATTATACAGTGCACAGTGGGCTGGAGTTAGGGACCGGGAGGTTCACCCCTCAACTCAGAGAACCAAGAAGCCTTATCACTTCCTCTTGGGGATCAAGGTAAACATTTCCCACCAAACTTACAATCTAGTAAACTATAACAAATGACCTGAATGTGGAAATAGGACATTAGAAATGAGAAAGTCTGATACAAGTCAGTCACCATACACTTGGGCTTCCTTACTGTAGAGTGAAAGTTTTAGATAGTAACATGTTCAGTTAACGTTTGGGGCAAATGACAACTCCCCCAAATTATTTAGTGTCTCGGTATTCCCAACCAACACTTCTTTGGCTGTTGTATCTTGTCTATATTCTTCCTTCCTTCCTTCCTTCCTTCCTTCCTTCCTTCCTTCCTTCCTTCCTTCCTTCCTTCCTTCCTTCCTTTCTTTCTCTTGTTTTTTGTATGGCAACTGAAATGAGAATGTCAATTTAGAGATGTTGATTACATCAATGTTAATTACAATCACATCAATGTTAATTAGTCTCCTCTGATATCCTCACACACTAGTCTGTTAAGCCCTAATAAATGAAACAATTTGCCTAAATTTACAGCTTTCCTTTCTGTATTTGTTTTTAACAGTCTGCAAATATTCACACACAAGTGAGAGATCCCATTTTGAGGCAGGAGCACAAGGTGAATTTGTTCAGTCTCATTTCTTCTTTAAGATAAAATGTATTTGAGTGATAACTCAAAGTGCTAGCTGAGAGGTACACTGTTTCATTATAAACCTTCTCCTTACTGCCCATGTCTGAACCTGGTGCCAGCTAAACACTTAGCTGAATGAATGAATGGATCAATGCATGGATGAGTGGCAATTTAGCCTGCACAAATCATTATAGCTCAGGGACTGATTGAGTTGCTCAATCAGATATGAGGTCATAATTTCTGTAGTTATAGAACAGGACATCAGAGAGTTTGGAGCACAAATTCGAATTGAAAACAGAATGGTCATTGAACACTGGATTTATGTTTATTAGTCCTTATAAACTTTTTACAAAAGACTGAGGGATCTAGGATAGAGAAGGAAGCTTAATCCTCCTCCTTCTTGACTTTGGAACACCTTGGTGTAAAGTGTGATAAAGTTCTATTTTGATGTTCCTTCTGAAATCCTATTTCTTCATAGTGTTGTTATTTATAGTAACATATTTCATACATATGTATGCATATATGAAAAATACTTTAATAGGACGATGAAACTTAATTATAAGGAATATTGCTATTCATAACATAAATATTAAGAGTGATTCATACTCTGATATAGATTATATAAAATAAATTCTGTGACTGATTTGCAGTGATCTTTCTTAATTTTTATCTTCAAAATTTAGAAAAAAAATGAGTTCTCTCAGGTTTCTTGGAAAATATTTTGAATGCTCATAAAGTATCTTTGAGGTTCATTTAAAAATAACCGAGCAACTGTAATAAGATTTTCTCTTCCGGTATGGCTTTAAAGAAAACTATTCATGATGTTAGAGCTAACCAGGGTAGAGATTGAAATACTGCAGTGATTGGATTAAAAACTACTGATAAGGGCCATTGTATCACAGCTATTAAAAATCACTTTTACAACTAACCGAACACCAAACTAGCATTATTTTGGAGCCATACAATAAATGACACTGAAGCAATTCATTCAGGAATAGCATTTCAAAAAGTAATTAATTACTTTTAATCTATGAACACAGAAACGCACAATTTTTGAACAATGAATTATTAAATGTTGATAAGTGGTCTTCGCTATGTACCTCATGGCCATGTATCCTACCAGCCTAATTTGCCACATTTATTCATTTAGAATTTGTCTCATGAGGTATCGTGTCTAGCTTTCTACTCATCATTACCAAAATATATGGTAAATAAAATTAATGCTTTTTGGAGATGGATCATAGCTTCCTCATCTCCAGGTAACCCTCTACAGCACATACAGCAGACTCGGTGCTCCCAGCAGGGCACACGCTGCTCCTGTATGGTGAGCATGCTTGCATCCCCAGCCACTATCTTGGGACTCTTTGGGGAATAAAAAGGATTAAATTTATTCTACACTGTCCCTCCTAGAGACAGAACTCACAGAAAAGAGGCCGGCCGGTGACGACAATCAAATCTCTCTTCTACTCAATCAATTCCAGTCTTAGTTCAAAAGGAAATTTCCTTAGAAGCTTAACATAAACGGACACTCATTACCACTGCTGTTTTAATTTCACTCCTCTTTAACTATTTTTCAGCAGTCTGGCCTTGCTGTTGGCTTCTTAGGACCAAACTCGTTACTCATCTCCCAAGTAGTTCAGCTGAACCTCTTTCTCCCTTCCCACACAGAAAGGAAGAACTGAACTCTCTTGCCGGTGGAGGTGGAAGTCGGGGTGGGGTAATAGGGAGGCCTTGGCACTCCGTGTAGACTGAAGGAAAGTGCTGCTGAGGTTACCTCGATAAACAGCTGGGAAACAACTGGACAGTGGCACAAACAGTGAAGGGTTTGAACTGTCAAAAATATTAGACAGGCCTAAGAGTACTGTGAACATTTCACCTAGAGTGCTCACCGCAATGGGTCTCTGAAACAAAAAGAAAGCTCTTTATCCTTATTAAACAGGTATGTGTTACCATCTTCCATATCAGTCTGCCATTTGATTCTACCTCGTCTTTTTTAAATGATATATGCTATTCGCTAAGAGAAGGAGGCATACATATGTGTGTGTGTGTGTGTGTGTGTGTTAGTGTGTGTGTGTGATTTTGCATGTGTTTGTAAATTAATTTTCTTTCATATATATATAAAAATTTCATATATATATGATATATGTGTGTACATTGCATTTATTTACTATTCACGTTGTGTATGCACGTGGGCACCACACTGCCTATGTGGAGGTCAGAGGACAGCGTGGAGAGCACACTCGGATCGTGCAGACTAAATCACTTCACCAGCTTTTTATACCTTTTGTTACTCGAGTCTTGCAAAGGTTTAGAATTTGGGATGTTTTTGCGAAATCCCTTTCTTTCTTTTGTCTGTATCCGTGGTGTAGATATGTACACGTCCCTGTCTGTGCATGTGTGGGAGGGCACAGGGTCCCCTGTGTATGTTTTTGGAGGTACACGATGGGTGTTTTCTTCAATTGCATCCACCTGACACTCCGAGACAGCATCCCCCTGCGCACCCGGGCTGCTGGTTTGGTTTCCTTGCCATAGACCCCAGGGAGCCTCCAGTCTCTAGCTCCCCAGCACTGAGACTACAGCTCTGTGGCACTGTACCTGTCTTTTTATCTGGTTTTGTGGAAATTCAGTCAGTTTCTCATGCGTGTGTAAGGAGTGTTTTGGAGATCAAACCACCTTGCTAGACATTTTCTTCTGAGTTCCTTTAGTGCAATTAAGTGTTCACAGGGACGTGCAGGCTAACGTGGTACCTTGGTCCCTCTTTACAGTGGACTATCATGAATGACACTTAGTAGAATACTCAAACCTGAGTCTGAACTTTTTTTTTTTTTCTTTCGGAGCTGGGGACCGAACCCAGGGCCTCGCGATTGCTAGGCAAGCGCTCTACCACTGAGCTAAATCCCCAACCCCTGAATGGTTCTTTTAAATTGGCACCTGTTCCTTGGCAAAATCAAACCAAAGCAAACCAAACCACCACCACCACCACCACCACCAACAACAACAACAACACTACCACCACCCCCACCACCACCACCAAAACAAAACCTGGCCTCTGTGGATGAAGAAGCATGAGAAGCAGGAGAAGCCAATGTGCCCCGAGAATGTGATCCTCTGTCTAAGAATGAAGCCAAAGGAAATGACCATAAATGAATACCAAATTCCACTTCATAACAGTGGGAGAATGTGTTTCTCCTGTACTTCACAAGGAACGTTACAGTAACATGAAATTCTTTAAAACAATATCCAGTAACATTGGCCAGCAAATACAGGCTCTTTATAAGAACACGTTGACTATGTTTGTGGTCAAGCGATAACCCACGGTAACAGGAGTAGTGTTAGCAGAAATCTTATCCATGGGTGGTGAGTTGACAGACAGCTTTACTTCTAACGCTTTATAGATTTGTGTTGCAATAATCACATATGATTTTATAGCAACGAAATAATGGAAGTTATTATCTCAGTTGGATAGCAAAACAGTTTAGCAACTTAATAATGACTCGTGCCAAATCACTGGATTATAGACAATTATTCTTATATTTTGAATGTTTACAAGATACCGTTTCATTAAATGTATTATTTAATAATCTGGTAATTGGAGATTTAAATGTTTCTCGTCAAATTATTTCTTAATCCTTCTATTATACTGCAAGGTTTTGGAAATGCAAGATTAAATTTTGCTCTTTGTACAAGTCAGATTTCTTACACTAGGACTTTCAGGTACATGAAAACTCACCTCACCTTTAAATTCCTGTGTTTACTGAAGTGTTATTCTTGATTTATGTGAGTAGACACAGTACCAATTCAACATGATAATGACCAAATGATAACAATCACCAAGAAGATTCTCTCTCTCTCTCTCTCTCTCTCTCTCTCTCTCTCTCTCTGTGTGTGTGTGTGTGTGTGTGTGTTTGCGTGGCTAGTCATTCATGAACTGTATTGGGTCTGGAGTTTCAACACTGTCAAACAGGGGGATACAATCAGATCACTGAGCTTCAAGACGCTTGTATCATTTTTTTAAAGTTTGTCTATAAATCAAGAATTTATGCAAATTAAAAAACAATACTTGTAATGCAGAAAGTAAAAGCCCTTCAAAAATGTCAGATGAATGATTTCCCACGCAGCATGTATGGAATACTGTCTAGTTCTACTTTTGGGTGTAAAGGCGATGGGCAGTACATGCCTAAGATCATGAAACTATCCAGACATCCTGCCACATATGTCCCGTAGGTGCCAATGAACCAGCGAGGACGACTGTTATTCAGAGTAATCGTCAGGTTTTGGATCACGCTGTTGGATCAGCTGAAGATGACTTGGGGTTCTCTATCTTTCAGGAGCCTCAGTGGCGGTCTTTAAGTAAACCTATGCACCAATCATGTGGTCTCCACCCACACATAAGATACGTGCTTCAATCTACTCATCTTTCCTCCCTCACTAGCGTCCACCCTGACTGAAGGCACACCCCTCTGCAAGTGGCTTTTCCAGGTTTATTCTTCCAATGCGTCACTAACGAGACAATCTTTGTTCAGTTCTAGCGTATTCATTTACGGAACTTTTTTTAAATTCTAAGCTTTTTCTCAGTGATAATAAACCCACAAGATGCTTAGACCCCAATTGCACCTTATTTACATCAGTCTCACATAAAGAATCTGGGAGCAGCAGGAGAGAAACGTGGGGTGAATATGATCAAATTACACGGTGTGAAATGTGTCCTAGTTAGGGTTTCTATTGCTGTGATGAAACACCATGACCAAAAGCAATTTGGGGAGGAAATATCACTGGTCATCATCAAAGGAAGTCAGAATAGAAACTCAAGCAGGGCAGGAACCAGGAGTCAGGAGCTAATGCAGAGGCCATGGGGGAGCGCTGCTTATTGGCTTGCTCCTCATGGCTTATACACCCTGCTCTCTTACAGAGCCCAGTACCGGCAGGCTGGGGAGGGGATGGCACCGCCCACAGTGGGTTGGACCTTCCCATATCAGTCACTCATTAAGAAAACGTACTACAGGTTGCCCTTACAGGCTGATCTTATGGAGGCATTTTCTCAGTTGAGGTTTTCCATCTCAGACAGCTTTAGTTTGTCTCAAGTGGACATAAAACTAGCCAGCATGAAATGCTCAAAGAATTAATACTTTTTAAAATATCATTATATTAATATGTCCACTGACTCTAACTTCTATTCCCTAAAGGAAATCTCAGTGTATTTCAGGCTATGAATCAGTGACTGCAGAAGAAATGATCAGAAACTATATTTACTGTAGACTATCATTAATATTAAAGTGCTTTCAACATACAAAACAACAGTGAGAAACAAACTTCACATACTGTGTCTTTTCAGTTCTGTACCTTATCGACTGCGTTGTTACTATATTATTGTTATTATTATTGTTGTTATTATTAGAGAGAGAGAGAGGGAGAGAGAGAGAGAGAGAGAGAGAGAGAGAGAGAGAGAGAGAGGTAATTTGTAGGAGTTGGTTCTCTCCTTCACTGTGTGGGTCCCGGTGATTGAGCTCAGGTTGTCAGGCCTGGTGGCAAGTGTCATTACTCATTGAGACATCCGTCATCCCGGGGCACACCAAGAAACATCTAAGCAACATTCTCATCAGGGGGTTAGGGATAATCTTAATTATGATAGATCTAATACGTGTTATAATATTTAAATAATGTTTGATTCATGAGTGTCCAAATGGGTCAGTCGGGTGTTTATGAAAATAATTCTGCCTTTGAAACTATGAAAAATAATGGGTGTTTCAAGGAAGGGCTTTTCGTTTGTAAGTTATAATGCTTGTGTGAAGTAGCTCATTAAAATTCATAGGTAAATAGTGTAGCTCCACTAATAAAGAACTGCTATTGTGATTCGGTTGATAAAGAACTGCCGTTTGTTGTCTACTTGTTTTTTGCACGTGTGAAGAAATGCAGTGCTTTTCTCTCTCCAGTCGTGAGAGAGAAATGATGGGGAGAGCAGGGATGGAAGGGAGGTTGGGAAGCTGGGAGTTGTACTCCTCTGCGTTCACTGTGGGATCTGGAAGAGGACGAGGTGGGGAAAAGTCGGGTTGTGGGATTCAATGTATTTTGTACGTGCTCATTTCTTTTGGTAGGCTACAACATGTTTGACAGCATCCCCTAACACCCACATCTGCTGGCCCTCTAGTCTTCAAGTGTCCCTAAAATCAGCCAAGACACAACTGTCAACGCTGCGGTTGGTTGAGCTTAGATGCAGCAGGGGCGGGGTCTGCATTAAATGGCATGCATGTATAGTCTTAGATTTGCTCATCGTGAGTGTGCGCGCACACACACCTACACATTCAACCATAATGATGTTGATTTTCCACACGGTGAATGGAAAATGGCTAAGAACTTTGATTTTTCAAAGTAGGAGACCCACAGTACTGAATACTTGAGAAATAATTCTTTGTTGAACATACTTCAAGGACATGGAGTCAGGTTTTGCTTTACTAATAAGTTGCTAAGACAATTCATAGTTTTACCATCAACTCTAGTGTTAACACTCTTTATTTTGCTATTTAAACATGTGTGTGTGTGTGTGTGTGTGTGTGTGTGTGTGTGTGTGTGTGTGCTCAAGTTTGATGTGCATGTGTGTGTGTACATGTGCATGTGTGTTTGAAGATCAGAGGTTAATGTCAGGTACCCTGCCTCTGGACATGACCCATCTTGGTTTCTTTGTTTGGTTTTATCTAATACAGAGTTCTCACGGGCCTAATATTTGGACAGTCTGACTGGCCAGCAAGCCTCAGGGAGCCTCCTTCCTCTCTCCCCAGTGCTGGGATTACAAGCATGCATCACCAAGCTGAGCTTTTTTATGTGTATCCTGAGGATCAAACTCAGGAACTCATGCTTGTAGAGTGAGCACTTAACTGACTGAGCTGTCTCCAAATCCCTTTGCACAGTTTAAAAAAAATAATCAAATGCAAATTATGATGTTGCCAGAGAACCAATGGATAGCAGTGAATGAAGACGGCTTAATTACCCTCTTGCTTCCCTAGCAACTTGATATCATTGATTCTACGGAGGGAAATTCTTCTTTCCGTGACCTCTGAAAGGTCAAGGTCAAGGGCTAAGAGGCACAGGGCCTTTGGCTTTGATTGTCTGTGATCCGAGCAGATAAGACAGACTTGGACTTTGGTTTCTCTCCTACGAGATGGACAGGCTTGATTGACACCCTACCACGCCGAGATCTAAGTGAATGAACAACCAAATAAATAAACAAAAAACAACAACACAAACAAATAGACAGATAGATAAATAAACAAAACCCTTAGATGCATAGTGTGCCATGCACAAAACTTAAAATAATGAAACAGATTCTCTCCATGCACAAGGTATATGCTTCATTTGTGTCCAAAATTAAATAGTGAACTTTATCATACAATCAGAAAAAGGAACACTATGAACTTATTGCTCCTTGCTCTCTGTTTGTCTGAGAACCCCCCTTTCATGCACAAAGTCTATATTCTCAGAGGAAAAAGCAAGATGATATTATGGAGACAATATAATGTTTGAGGGAAATGGCAGAGAGTTTGACCACGGTCAACAAATAGCCCTGAGTTTAAACTTAAGAAATGATGGAAGACCTAGGTGTCTTCCCAAAGAAAGGATAAATGTTTAGAGAGATGAATTATGTTAATGATGCTGATTTTATCATCAAGCCATATGTACGAGTATCCAAACCACATTGTATGCTTGCTAATCAGAAAAGGAGAAGGAAGTGAAGTGTGTTCAGTGCCCAAGCCTCTGGGTTCTAGTCAAATAATTGGTAGCACCGACCTTATGAGAAGCCAATAGTAGTTTCACCACGTTTAGAAGTGACAGGGTGCCAGCCAGCCACTCTAAGATACACTTAGATGGAGGGTCAGTCTTCTACACAGCTCTCCAGTAAGAGTGGACCTAGCATGCTGCTAGTGTGTTACAGTGCCCCTTATAGCTCTAACCCAAAGACAAGAACACCGTGAACACGGGAGAAAGCCTGTGTCTGTTCTTTGCTTTGCTTTGCTTCAGTGAAAACACAGTCCTCTGTAGGGTATGAAACTCCCCATTGTGGACATCCAAGGATCCCCAAGTTAAGCCTGGGTGCTTTGAGGGGTATTCCAGAGAGGCTGTGTTCCTTCACCTGGGCCAAGTCTCTCTATGCTGGGTCTGTGCCCTGAGAGGGTGGAAAACCCAGCCTCCTGTGGTTAGGATAATGAGCTGTCTCTTCAGGGGTTCTTATCAAAGGCCCTTCAATCTCATGTGGGCACTCTCTAGAGAGGCTTTCTCTAGTTAGAAGAGGCTTCATTGTTCTTGCTTTACTGACAAACACCTCAGTTGACCGTATTTTCTAGAGCATTTACTCTACACACATATCCCTCCAAGCTAGTGCCAAGGACCCCATGCCTCAAGAATCATGGAGTTGAATCCAGGAGCATTAAACTCTCTTTTTGTTTGTGTTGCTTTGTTTTGCTTTTGAGGGACTCAGTCTGCAGCCCAGGCTAGCTTCAACATCTTGGAGCCAGGCTGATCTGAAACTCTCTATGTAGCCCAGGCTAGCCTCAAGCTCAAGAAAATCCTCCAATAGTTAAAGTAGCCTTTGGACCACTCCCCCGACCCACAGTCTGTGGAGAGTGAACTACCGTCCTCCACAGTATTTGCTAACCCCAAGCCTTGCTCTGCACCCGGAAGGGTAGGGAATTTGAGGCAAGGAGAGTGGGCGGATGTGAAAGATGAAATGGAAATTGTGAAGGCATGACAACCTTTTAACATGAAAATTATCTTGAGACAAGTTAAAAGTTGATCTGCCATATGCAAAGATATGGAGGTGTACATGTGCAGTAATCACGCTGTTTGTGCGAAATGCAAGTGTAAGTAGATGGTGTCCCGCCTTCCAATGACAAACTCCAGATCTGCATCCTTTCTCAGGGATGGAAAAAAAGGAGAAGGAGATGAAAAGTAGAGAAGAAATACCTCCATAGAAAGAACAATGTGCATCTTTGTGGTAAATGTAGAAAAGGAATTGAAAGAGAGAAAATGGAGGTCAGAGAGACAAAAAAGCACGGCGCTTCTAATGTAACAGACACATACTTGTGACATAGAAAACAATTTAACATTTCGAAGAAGACTATGAAACTAAAAATGTTCATAGTTTTAATCTCCTATCTAAAAATTCAAATGGTAACACTGGTCTGGAGTGGAGTCTCCTGTTTATGATCCCAGATACACGGGAAGCTGAGGCAGCAGCTTACACATGCAAGCCCAGCTTGGGCTGCAAAGTGAGATCCTGTCTGAAGACAAAAAGAGCACTACAAAGAAAGAAAGAAAGAAAGAAAGAAAGAAAGAAAGAAAGAAAGAAAGAAAGAAAGAAAGAAAGAAAGAAAGAGAGAGACTGGAGGTGTAGGCATTAGCTCACTATTAGGACTCTAACATAGTGAGCATGAGACTCTGGGTTCCATCTCAAGGGACATTAGAAAGAATAACCAGATGATAAAGACCTTCTGTGGTATACAAGTGACATAGACCCTAGTATCTGCCTTGTAGGTTTTCAGTGGGTGGTACTACCAAGCCTGACAGTCAACCAGAAGTCCAATAGTGGGAAATCCAAAGTGCTTGAGAATAAACCCTGTTGCTGTCAAAATTCCGAGACAGGCAATGGACACTAATGGAATATGGCAAAATAAACAACAGTGACGACAACAACTACAAAAACCTAGAACTTCTTCTCAGTCACTGAAGTTGCTGTTTTCAGTCAAAGTCAGACAATTCCAAAGGCTAGTGATTCCTCACGAGTCATTAAGGCCCAGGTGATAAATCAAAAGATGTGTCTGTAAACAATTGGTCACACACTCTTACCTCTTCGTTCTAGGCTAGTTCTGAGGCCTAGAAAACCTATAACACTACAGGCCCAGATGATTTTTATTAATTCTCTAATGTACATAGGTTTACTCAGACAGCAACACCATCTTGGATATCTCCCACAAGAACTTGTGGCCCCTCTGTCTTTCCCTCTCAGCAAGTTTTCCCTCCAGTCCAGGGACTGGTGTGACTTTTACAAGTATTTTGTTATACAGCTATAATACGTAGATACCACCATCTCTACAGAAAGCCTAGCTCTTTCTAAGTGCTCAATAAATGCAGAATATTAACATATATCTGTTTGGACTCAATAGATTTTTTTTGAGTATTTGTTTTGTCAGTTTTGTCCACTGCAACAGGGCATCAAGAATACAAGCTCTCTGCTACAAAGTCATATGTTCTCTGGGAATCCCCAAAGTATTGTGAGCATTAATGCAAAACTTCTAATGACTTCACTCCAATGCTCACCATGGTGCTTCCTCGTTCCCCAGGAAGCTGGGTCTGCTGTGCCTGGGATGAGAAGCTATGGCTACTGATGTCAATGGCTGTGTAAGAACACAATGTATAGATTCATCTTCTACACTAACACTATCAATAAATATAACTCAAGGATGCTGTCCTTCAACAAGCCATGGTAGAAGTGACAACCTAGAAATATACAACAAGGACTATAAAACTATAGAAAGATTCTGGTGTTTACTTATATGAGTAAGTAAATCTTCAAGATATCATTAAAACAACAGCTCCTTAATCCTAATACTTTCTTATCAGGTAACAAAGGAATTAAAAACTTGAAATCTGTTGGAGAATGGTGCTAGTACTTTGAATCTGAAAGTCCAGACACTGAAGGTCCTTGTCCCCAATTGTTTTTTGATCTATCAGTAAAGATGCCAGCAGCTAATTGCTGGGAATGGGGTGGTACACTGAGAGTTGCAATGGTAGGATTCAGGGAGAATCAGGAGGACTCAGAAGCAGAAGGGAATGCAGTAGCAGTAGGAGATAAAGCCAACCAGCCATATGAGTTTTCAGGTAAGTGGCCATTGGCCTGAAGTAGCAGGTTTAGGAGTGCCCAGTCATTGGGCAAAGCGAGGCAGACAAAACTACATGCTACAGAAATCCACATCAGATGCAGCCATATATCGTTTGAATGTGGCTCTGTAACTGAGATGGCTAGACTTGAAATAACCATCATACTATACACTCTGGTTTAGAATTGAGTCCTGCTAATTATTTATTCTCTATAGAGAAGGGCCCCAAACTGAAATTCTCTTTGTGGGGTTAGATGTGGTAATATACAAAAAGCAAGAATTAAAGCCTCGGTTGCAGTGCACACATAGGAAGTGCCATGCTTCTCAGTAAGAAATGCATCATTCAGGACTATGTTCTGAGACCAATCCTTTCCCTCATGGGAGAGCTAATGGATGATGACTGAGGATATGACAGAGAAGAGCAACAGGGGCCAGCCACACTTCGACATGGTTCCCAGGGATGGTCCCTTATGACTCAAGCAGTCTAGTTTCATATAGACCTATTTTCTCTCTGTGAAACACTTAACAGTCTCTAGTCCCTATTTAAGATATCTTAAACCATCCTCACCCAGAAGAGCATGGCAGAAGGAAGCTGATGACGTTCAGTTGTGGCTGATACAGTGATGATAATTCCTCTATCTACATTTATCGGCACACCCTATAGAGCCATGAGAACTCACTGAAGAAAAACAAACAACAAACCAATATATAAGAAATGTCTTCTCTCCCTCTGCTTTATAGCTCATTTCCACACTCTATCCAAAGGGTTCACATTCTGGACCTGTCCTCCTAAGCCATTATGACATTTAAAATGCATAATTTTTTCAAGGATTTTTCAAGAAACCTGAACTGGAAAGGCGCTCCTCAAATACACCACTTACGGTGGACCATGGGACAAATTCTCGCCTCAGTTCTCTCCCTTTTACAAGTCAATATATTTCAATCCAACAACATATAAAAATTAGACTGGTTCCCACTGGCTATCAATTGCTCTGCTAAGGCAACCCTTCACATTTACAGAGAATACAGATTCTCCCCCCAACACAAATAAATGGTAATCGAAACCTTCAAGGCACCTAGATCTTAATGGTCCATTTTTACCTTCAAACCCAAACACCCTGGCAGTAGACAGCTATCACATCCAAAGTCCTCATGAAACAGCAGCCTTTGCTTGCCCTGCTCATGTAATCCACATCTTGAAAACTGCAATATGCTGCTCTTCGAAAGAGCCTTTATTTCGTCCTCTTTCCTTCTTGCTCCTTTTCCAGAGAGGTAGCAGTTTACCCTCAAATTCTACCACTGGCACCTTAGCCTCCCAAGAGCCATTTAAATGACAGGGGGTGAGCAATGTGAGGGCTTTGTGCTTTAGCTACTGCCTAGAAAGTTCATGACTTACCATGGGGCTAGGCATGACTTGACCAGCAGAAGGATGATAAAAGGTGGTAGGGAAGATGGGGTGATCAGATTAGACTTGGTGCTGGCACCAAAGTTGTCACTACCTTCACGAGGTACCATCTGCCCGTGCTCACTGTTCACTCTCCAGTCTGTTTAACAATGCCCAGGCAAAAGGAAAGCCAGGGGCTGACGAGATTGGCTTAGAAGTTTGCAGTATTTGCTACTACTTTTCCAGGACACCCAGGTTCAGCTCCCAGAATTTATACTTGGCAGCTCACAACTGCCCATAAGTCTAGATCAAGCAAGATTTGAGGCACTTTTGATCCCTGTGGACAACTGCATTTATGTTACTCACATAGATATGCCGCATGGATGTACGTGTGTGCACGCATGCACTAAAACTTTCTAAAACCGACCAACATTTGTGCTTCTCTGGAAGGGAAGGAGTTAATCTGTAGGACTTCTGTTAGTCAGATAACAAAACCCTTAAAGACAGATCTGAAGGAAACATAGGAATTTATGGGTGAGTTCAGAAGTTTCTGGAATCATAGACACGTTCCAATGTGCTCTGACCCTGCAGGCAGTTGAAATGGGACTAACCTGATAAAGACTCTGAACTTGAAGATCCATATCGTATGTAAAGGTAGCTAAGCTAGAATTTACTTTCAATGGAGCTACCCCAGTGTAAAAGGCAGCTTCACAGGCAAGACTGGACTTCTATCAAGAGTATTCCTAGAGCCATAACATTGCCATCAACTTGTGTATAAACATGGACTGATAACCATCACTGTGAGATCGTAGAACCATTGCCGACTATTAACAAATCCACTAGCTCCGAATTATAAAAATCTATCAGGCTCAATCTACACTATGTATGCACAGGTCCACAGTTCCCGGGACCTTGGAGTGCAATACAAGGACCCAGTTAAAAACGGAAGTCAATACCTCCCCTGTTTTGTTCTCAGGGTGTCTTTCTCTGCTGGGTAGCACCTGCAAGCCACAAGAAAAACTAGAATGGAGTGTAAAAACCGTAAACAATAATACACCAAAACCAGCCGGGTGTGTTCGATGGAGAACGAAAACGTGGCAGATTAAAGTATAGTGACCTTTAATTTCCACGACAGTCAAGACGGGAGGCGGCCGTGCCATCAGACCAAGTGGGATGCTGGTAAATTTTGAGATGTGTTTTGCCAGCACAGTAGAATACAACTGCGGGACCCAGTAATTCTGAAGCTTCAAGAGCTCTTAAACATTATCCACTTCAAACCGTTCTACAGATATATAAGCAATTTGAAACTCCGAAGGGGAAAAAAACCAGTGAAGCACTACAGTGTCCCCGAGATAATAGCCACTCTTGGTCTAGGCTTCTTACTGGGTGCTCCTCCCCCTAACTGTCTCTGTGCCTCTGCTGAGCTCAGGCTGAACTCCGAGGAGATAAAGAGCCCAGAGGCCACCCCACTTGCTGTAACCTTCGCTGAGCGGAGAGGAAAGCATGTTTTAAGCATGAGAGAGCCATTCAACACAAAAGTGCCTGCACTAACCTTTTGACACAGAGACTATGTGATCACCAAACAACCCAAAGGAAAGAAAGTTATTCTTTTAAAATGACGGTTTACAGTTTTTGAGGGTGCCACGCCTTTTGTTAAAGTAGCGGCTTAGGCACTGTGTGAAAGCCACAGGGTTTCAAAGCAGACAATTGCAGGTGTCAAGGCAAATGAAGTCTCCTATGAGGATGCTCTTGATGACTCAGTGTAGACAGGAAAAAGAGTTTAAGATGAGAGACAGTGATTGTCTTGAGAAAAACCAAGTATTGTCTTCTTAGGGCTAAAACTTAGATAGCTGTCAAGCTCAGCCCTCCGTCTGTCTCACAGGTGAAGAAACAGAGGTGGCAAGTAAAGAATGGGACAGGCTGGGGTGCCCAGTCAGTATGCCAGGACTGGGAGGCAAGGTTTCTGTATCCTGTTCTGAGCTTTTCGCAAAGCGCCTGTCTCCTCCACATCAGAAAAAGGGAAAGAAAAGGACTAATGTCTCTGTGTGTCACAGCTTTATAAACCTTATCCTTGACCTAGTCCTCCTCCCCTAACCCATCCCCGCCTACACTACCCTCCCTTCATCTCCCCTCCCCTTCCTTTTGACAGAATCATAGCATGCATCTATAGGGCTGTTTTTCAATTCCTGATCCTCCTGCCTTAGCCTCCAGAGGACTGGGATCACAGGCATAGGCCATCACGCCTGGCTCTGCAGAAAGCCTTTACTAACTTAGAAACTTTGTGTCATCCAAGTCCTCTACCACTGTGCTACATACACTCCCAAAGCAAAGCCTGTTGTTTCTATCTGAATGCTACATTGAAGTGAAGTTCCCCACCATCTTTTGTGTAATTTCATGGAATGCTAATAGAAAGAATAAATTTGCGAGCTTGTAAACAAACAAACGAACGAAAAAACAGGAAACAAGTTCATTTTACTGCCTGGGGTTTACAAACTTCCCTGGTTCTCACTGGGTTTTATCTGGATCCCTGACACCCCCAGTGCTGCTAGGACAGAAATATAACCAGCACTTTTTCATATTCAATGTCACATACTTCGCCATGAATAGTGTGCTCTTAAAGGCCAATCCGTGACAGAAAAAAAGAAAACAGCAGACACCAAGCTGGAACTTACATTCTGGTGCTGCTGGTCTTGTTGATGATGACAGATTTCCCAGTTTGATCCACGTTGTGGTCCAATCCGAAGTACGCTGCCACCCGATGGACCAGCATCCTCTGATAGGATGACATCTGGGGGAACTTTTTATAGTGGTTACTGGAACAGAGTTACAGAAGAAGTAAAATCAGTGCCTTCATTTCATGCCCGGAGTATATTTTACAGGGATTTACACGTCACTATCTCCTTTTATCCAGAAACACTTGGCGTCTTTCATTTCAACGCCACCTGATGTCTTCTCTCGAAGACAAATCTCCACTATCGCAGATTTATTGATCAAGCTGCTGTAGGCATCGCCGTTTCGCAGCCGCCCGGTCATTTTGTCTGTTGCAAAGTGTTCTGGCCTAGTTCATGATACCTTATCAACAGAGGCAGGCCGGGGACAGGCTCCACGACATAACAGAGATTGCAGATATCTCTCTGGACATGTGTCATTACCCAGTTCACACCAAACGTAGCACAATTACTTCCAGGTATAACTGACTGCAGCCAGCTGGAGTCCATTAAAAAAAAAAAAACTATCGTAAAAATGAAAAGGGCCGCTTCTTGTTACTGCTCCTCCATGCAAATCAGTGGGGGCTAAACACGCCCTCTGTTTATGGCTCTTTGGCCAGGAATTTAACAGGTAAGAACACATAGAATCCAAGTAATGGCCACTCCAAAATCCAGTGACTTCTCCATCGAACATACCAAGGACCACATGAACTGACGTTCTAGCTATCTACAGCTCTCTCCAGAATGAGTCGTTAACTCAGACACCGAGCTAAGACATGTCATCGAATTAGCTAGCATTGCCATGGAACATACTTGCTGTCAGCAATGAAATCAATCATTTCCTGCTCCATTTTCAAGAGTATCATCCTGTCCCTGTAAAATAAATGTCCAAAGGAAGAGGTTCATGTACTTTCAGTTTCCAAAGAGCAAATACAGTTTATCAAACTCAACGGGGAAACAGTGCAGACCCAACTCTCATCCATCTTCAGACTACGTTGACTCCTTGGTTTGCATGCCCTGACGTGTTGAACTCAGAGGTTTCATTTTCCTCTCACTCGTTAAGTATTTGGGGGTATTTAATGTCATCATCTTTATGCCCTAATTATGACATGTAAATTTTCGAATGATAGAAATACAACCAACAAAGACTAGAAGTCGAAAGAAGCCAATCTGGAGTACTGAGCACACATGGCCGTGTGCCCGCACCCAGGCATCATGGACTGACGTAATACTGATCAGTTTATTCTCTCCTTTTTACTTCAATATACCCTTGGGGTTTGCAAACCAGAGTCCGTACACTCTAACTCTACAGCAAGCAACTATGTAACTATTAGGGCTAGCCCTCCAGTAGGCGATACAAGCTCTCAACTGAAAAGAGTAAGTTCACGAGAGACATCAAGGAAGCCAGCTGGTTTTTTGTATTTGATTTCTTAAAAGTATTCTGACTAATCATTTTGTAATATTCTATCTGACCCCACCACCACCACTACCATTACCACCACCACCACCACCACCAAAAGGCTTGTTTCACAATTTAAATTTACCTGGAGTTGTTCTTCAGCGTGTTAATTAGAAACTCATGTAAGTCTATGCCTGTAGAATCCGTATATTCTTGGCTGCAATCTGAAACAAACATCAGGACGGAGTTGAGTTGCCAGGATGAAGGATGGGAATACCGGGGTGGGGCAGGATTTGGAAACTTTCTGCTCTCCTGCCAGCCCAGGTAAATTTCAAAGGAAGTTACGAGGGGGCAAACACTTGCAAGCAAGGATCATAACATCAGAAATGAGACTTGAAGGTTGAGACCTTGGCTGTGGGAAGACCCTGGTGTCAGAGGAGGGGAAGTGTGCTCGCTGCTGGTGGTGGAGTGTGCTCTATGCTGAAACCCAGTTAGGCACTGCCTCCACATGACAAGTACATCCAACCCACAGGGACCTCAAGAGCTTGTGATCCCATGACAACCCCCTTCTTAAAAAATTAAAACGGAACAGATTTTTAAAAAATGAAGGTTCTATTATAAAACGGTCTAAATATTAATCAGTGTAAACCATGGCAAGAGAATAAATGTCCTCAAGTCTTTCTGGTCTCCTGGTCCTGGATAAGTTCAGGTTTCTCCAGCCATTTTAGCCATTTCCTCTTACAGGCCTCAAGCTCGAGGGTTTTATCTAGTCGGACACTGGCTGTTCCAAGCAGGAATATGTTTGCAGAGCATAAACTCTAAGAGTGGCTACCGTTCCTAGGCTCCTCGGATTCTCCAGCATTCTCCATTCCAGCATGGCTTCCTTCTACTTTGTGCAATTAGAGGTCCATTCAGTCTAGACGTTCTGGACCGTAGGCCTGTAGGTTTTAGGAGGAATGGTTCTTTTCCAAATAGAAATGTGATTTTTGTTTTCAAACGAAACAACATGCAGTGGTGGTCAGATAGGGACCAAAGCCCTTGGTCCCAGGGCTTCCACTGACCTCAATCCCCAAGTGGCTTACTGTGAGGAGGTGCTCAGGCCTTTCCTAGCTGCCTGTCTTTTTTAAGATAAGGGTGGGTGTGAAAATAGAAAGCCGTGTATCACCATTGTTCGTCGATCCAACTCAGTTGTCAATGAACCTGAATGCAAGAGCCCATTTCAATTCTCTCTTTCTCCTCAGCTTGTCACTGAGAACAGGAGATTCAAATGGGAATCCAAAGAAATAAGTGATTCTAAAAATAACCTCCCTCGCTACACAAATAAAGGTGCAGGAACAAAAAGAAAGTCAAGGTCACTGATTTTTTTTTTCTCTTACACATACAGGGCCGCTTGGAAAATTAGGTGCAGAGTGCCCGGGGCTGTAAACACTGGTGTCAGTTTGCAATGTCTCCTGGCTACGCATGTGTCCACGTTAAGCAAGATAAGGAAATGTTTTCAAATTCACCTTTCGATAACATTCTGATCTTGGGTCTCTCAGAGAGTTTCTCTCTGTTCTTATCCTTTTCTTTTTCTCTCTCAGAGTCATCCTTCCTAGATTTATCCTCCTCTTGCAGGCTGGGGAAACTGGAAAGCTGTAAGTGAATTGATTCCTGTTGGGGAAAAAATATAATAATTTAGGGCCAGAAGTAATCATCTCTGCCTGGCTTCCATTTCACACAGAGGTTACTAGGTATTGAAAAATGAGAGCTTGGTATAGATTCCTATTTCTTAAGTAGTTAAAAAAAAATTTTTTTTAGCCTGTCAGGAAAAAAAAAGAATACTTGCCCTTTAAGGTGAACTGAAATCCAGAAGTCAATGGGAGGTCAGAAGACACATCTAGTATTAAACTTTGCCTCATGAATATTAACTTTAATCATGCTAAACTCCTGTAGATCACAACTCTTATTTTTCTCTACAGGGTTTATTTTAAAATGTGTGTGTGAGGGGGGGAGGGGAATCCCTTAATCTGCTCACATTGGAGCCACTGTCATGTCTAAAAAAGGCTTCTCCAGTTCCCTTCTAGAGTTCCTTATAAGGAGAAATGTGCACACGGCACACAGACAGACAGGTTCCAGGAGTCAGAATTGCAGTTCGAACCGAGAGGAAGAAAGCACCCAACAGCCAAATTACAGTAGAAATCCTACCACGGAACCAGGCCGAGAAGGACACCCCAGACCTGGGAAACTGAACCCTGCAACTGCCGGAATCTTACATCTAGGGTCACAGGGCTTGCTTCTGAATGCCATTAATAGTTTGCTATAATTCAGAGTTGCAAAAAGGGCATTGCCTTTTGGAAAATGGTGTGAGTCCTGCTCTGTTTTCCTAAGTTGTCTATAAATCTATAGTTGGGTAAAGGTAGTTAATTCTTCCCCCAACAGATTCTCCTGAGCTGCTCCTTGGTACAGAGCACAGCGCTGAGATGCATCTGCACTGCTAATCTTTCCTTTTCTTTTTTCCTGGAAAATGATCTGCTTATATTGATTGACACACTGGATCCATGACTTTGACTGCTCACTGGCTTCTCTGGAGCAGAATGCACCACACGATGCTTTGTTTGGATTTTCTAGTTTCTGCAAAGTGTATGCTGATTGGTGTCATGAAGGCTTAGGGCTGGCTTTGTGTGTGTGGTATGTGAGGGACCACCGGATGACATTGCTTCATGGTGTTGGGCAGGGGGTGGGGCATGTTTCCAATGAGGAGGGACCCCCATTAGAAAGGATAGCTGAAGGGAAGTTGCCCTGGTGGTGAGAGAAAACTAAAAAACAAAAAAAGATCTCCAGCCTCCACTATACAGATAAAACACGCTGTCATCATAAATTCTTAACTAAGCTGGGTTTTCCTACTCCGAGGAGGTTATTTTGGGGGGAGGGGTGGACATATATGAGATATGCAAATCAGGCTGGCATTCTGCTGTAGCCATTCTTCAGGTGATTAGGGACAGAGAGCTGTTGCAATCAGTGAAGTTGCAAGGAGAGCTAGGGTTTGGAGTTTGCTTTTACTTTCTCTGGAAATCTCCAGGCCATTTCCAGCTGAGATGTGTCTGAGGAGGAAGAACCAGGCCATCAGTAGAGTCCTAGAGCAGCTGTGGGCACGCGGGTCATGAGAGGATGGTCTCGTTTCTTCTTCAGAACTGTAAGAACCATCCAGCCCTCTCTAAGTTGGAAGCTAAAAAAATCATCACGTTGGCAATAAATTCTACACACAAAACCTGAAGCCAAAGATATCCACTGTAGATGAATGGTACAAATTGGTGCTGCTGTGTTGGCAAATTCTATACTCAGGTTAGAAAAAATATACATTTCTACACATAAATATACAATATGGTGTAGAAAGAATACACAAAAGGTGCTGTAGAACTGGTAAAAAACAATCTGTTATTTTTAAATATTTTTTATTGATACGCTCAATATTAAAATACAAGTGTTAATAAATACATTGGTACAGGATAAGTTTATACCCAACAACAGTAAAAGAATGATTCAAGTTGCAGTAACACACTGGTCAGTAAGTATTATAACATTAGAAAAAAAAAGAAGAAACACGCTTCCTTTACTCAAAGACAGACTGAACCATCAGGTGTGGGTCTGAGATCAAGTAACACAGGGAACAAGAGAGCTTTTCCCACACTGGAAAATGAAGGCAGTTTTCCAAATACTGTGAATATACAAACATGGGGGAAGCAATACATTCCGTGTACTGTATACTTCTCTGGGAGTCAGTCCACACATTTTCTAAGTGTTCAGTGTTATCTAGTGAAGGCATTGCGTATAAATTCTAAGATCGGGTGACTCGCTTATGTATGTGTCTGTTGGTTTTCTGCCAACCCCCTATTCCCACCACTCTTTGGCTAGTCAACAGGAAACTCAGCTCGAGGGGCCTAATTCTCTGCTCCAACATTAATCCTGTTTTCTGGGTTCAGAACCAGCAGGAACAAAGCACCGTTTGCACCCACTGTGTGGAGGTACCACTATATCTGACTCTGAAATGGGCGCTAGGATACAGATGACCCTTCCCAAAACTCCTGTGCCTTGTCAAAAGAGACAACGAGCAGAGGGAAACTACGGAGGCTGGCCTCCTCTGCCCGGCGTCAGGAGTGAGGAACAACTGGGCGGTTACTTCTCCCAGAGCCTGGCAATCTACAGGCTTTTGAACAAGTCAGATGCTGTCCGTTACAAACCTTCCATCCACACTGATATAGTACAAGGCATGGGATTCACATAGTTCCACCTTTCCCATCTCCGTTAAAGACAGAAGCACACGCAAGATGCTGAAGGAAAGCCACACGTTTCTCAGAGCCCAAGTTTTAAAAAGGGGGCTAGGGGACTGACTTCGACATACAGTAATGGCTACTGAAGGAGAGCTTGTCTGTGTCTCTTCACATGACGAGCATGTGGAGAAAATGAGACTAGAAAAGAAAACATTCTTGGGGGGGGAATCTATAAGGGATTCGTTTATTTATTTACTTTTTGGTTCTTTTTAAAGAAAGTGCTCTCTCCATGTTCTCTGTGTCCATAAAGAGAATTTAGAGGATTCCAAGAAAAGTGAAAAGGGGGTGGGGGGTGTGGTGGAGGGGGAGATGAAAGAGAAGCCAAAGAGACTCAGACGAAAATTAATGATTTTCGCAATCAATTTTCCTTCCCTTGGGCTCAGACAGATCATTTGCGTTTCTGTCTTGGCTGCCTTTGACCTCTGAGAAGATTAGCAAAATTTCAGCGTCAAGACTGTGTTTTCCATAAGCAAATAAATATACTAGTTAAAAAGGAAAAAAAAAGGGGGGGTAATGAGGATGCAAAGGGACCTGGAACTTTAAGTTTGGGGGAATCATAGAATGGAGGTGCAGCAGCTGGTTAATATCAAATTCGCTACCAGTTCAGACGCTCTTCTAGGCCGGTTTTGCAGTAGTTAAAAAAAAAAAAAAACAAACACAAACCAAAAACCAACAACCTCCCGAAGGCCATGGCAGCATTTCTCCACAGTTCAGGGTGCTTAGACACTACTTCTCATCTCCTAGGAGCCAACAGTGCTGTGTTATTTATAGGCAGGTTCATTTGGGGAGCTGAGAGGTAAGCTGTCTCCATAGAGACAGGATGCTTGGGGTGTATTTGGTTCAGCCTTATCAAGAGAGAGCCTCGGTGGACATCCAGCACTTCCGTGCTTACTGGATTTTATTATTTTATTTTATTTTATCATTTGTACGTTAAGTTTTAATCTAAGTTCTTTTTGAGTTCCTTTCCGTTTGCAGTTCTCAGAGAGTCTGGAAAAAAACAAACGCGATATCCTGTGATATACATTTAAACTAGTTGTGGGGTATTTGGGGTGCGTGGGGGTGTGTGTGGGAGGGCGACTATTTGCATATTTGTGGGAGGTACATCTGGGAGTATGAGTGCCTGTGCATGTGAAGTCAGACGTCAGTCTCAGGTGTTTCTCCTCGGTTGCTATCTGCCGTTTTTATTTATTTATTTTTAAGACAGTCTCTCACAGGGTCCAGGGGCTCACTGGTTAGGCCTTGAGCCGGCTGGCCCTTGGATCCCAGGAATCTATCTGTCTCTCTTTATTTCCCCGGTGCTGGAATTACAAGCATATGCATCATGTTCTGGTTTTGAGTGGGCTCCAGAGCTTAAACCTAGGCCCAACTGCTTGTGTGGCAAGCAGTTTACTTGCTAAGTGACATCCCCAGCCCCAAACTTCTAAACTATGCAGAATGTCCCATAAACAGAAGGAAGCAAGAAAATGCTTTCTTCAATCCCTGTTTTCTCCCACAAAACATCGTTTAATGTCAAATTAGTGGCTGGCCATGCACACGGAGATCTACTCATGCAATCCCGTCTAATACCAGGTTTATACCTCATCATGCACACAGAGACGTAGTCATGCAATCCCTTCTAATAGCAGTTTTTATACCTGATCCTGGTGACTTTCCCCTCCAGGTCTGGCTGAAGACTCTTCACAGACAGCAAGACTTCTGGTCAGCTTCCCTTTACCTGCTCCTGACTGGGGATTGGGATGAAGGAGGGGGAAAAAAGAAAAAGGCAGAAAACATTCTCAGACTATCGAGGCATGGCCACCACACTTGCATGAATAATCCTAACTCAGACGTCTCGGTCCCCGATCTAATGGGCTGCGTGCTTCTGGGTGCAAAGAGAGGAGAGAAGTATCTTGAGAACCAGTGCCAAGGATAAAAACACCAACTCACGCAACGGTCCTTAACGAACTTGACTCGTGCGTGAAGGGTGAATGGATGTCATTTCTTGAAAATATCACAAGGAACACTTGACAGGAAAAATTTGCATTAAAACTAAATTAGGAGAAGATTCTTGGACTAAGGAGGTGTTCCGAGCACTAACACTGTCAATTTATCTCCAGGTAGAGATCACTTGGAAGATTGAAATGTCAGCAAGAGAAAAACCTCTCGTGGATGTGGATCGGGTGAAGCAGCACTGAACCTCTGCTGTACATAGGAACTCATGGGTGTTCAGATTCTGAGCAAGAAGCAGCAGCCACAGGGGACGGGAAAGTGAGCACAGCAGCCAACTTGTAATGGGACAGCCAGGACCCGTCCCAGACTCTGAGATATGGGCACATCTTCAGCTCGGATAGGAAATGTGCCATTTGTCATAACTGTGCTGCTGACTGCCCTGGGACGCTGAAGATCCTTACCTTGGATTTTCTTCTCTCTTGGTTCTGAGCTGCCAGTCGCCGCTGCATGGTAGACACAGAAACAGAAACAAAACAAAACAACAGTAAACCAGAAAGAGATAGAGAGAAAGACAGAAGGGGGTGGGGGGAGAGAAAATCGAAGGGGAAGACATCATTATCATTGATAACAGAGAGGTCTTCGGTGGAAGCAAAGGTATTGTGACCACAGGAAGGACACCCTCCTAGCCTAAGTCCCAATCATTCAACACTGTCACTTTTAGTCCTTTGTCTTCCTAGCAAACACAGGGATAGCTTCTGATCACTATGTGGTCACTGGCTTTGGGAAAGGTAGGCTCCTGGAAAAGGCTAACACATTTGTAAATCGGTTCAGTGAAAATCTATAGCATTTACAAGCTCAGTTTGCCTTGCCTGGACCAACATCTTTTTCTTTCCTTGTAAATCACTGTGTATCTAATCCTGCCTCTCTCCCGATTGCCCCAGCTGTTTCCGGGTCCCACCCCTCTCCCCAGTCCCTTTTAGTGTTCTGACTCTTCAACTGGAGACTCTTGAGCTTCAGTTTGCCTGAAGATGAGATTTGTACCCTAACATGTTTATGATGCGGAGGACACAGGGCTTTGACATGTATGAGCTGTCTCTCCGGCTTTCCGTGTAATAAGGAATCCATGTCAAGACTTCAAGAGCCAAAAGCTGCATCTGAAAAGCCTTACACACACAGCTGGAGGTGGTCTAGCAAGGGGTACTGGGCTCCTGTATACAAATACAGTAATTAAATATGCACCTTGGATGATTTTTATCATTCATTTCGGAAGGTATTTTTATGGCACCATTAAAAAGGAAAAAAGAAAAAAGAAGAGAAAAGAAAAGAAAAAAAAAAACCTAAACAATTGGGGGATGATTCCTTCATCGATCTCCTATTCCCTTAAGGACCAAATTCCTAACTCAGCCTCCGATACACCCAAGAATCGGAAGGCTAAGGACAGATCCTCGTAGCTCACTCACCTGCAGTTCCAGCTTCTCCTCCTCATCCAGACTTTCCGACTTGAGGATGCCATTTTCTGGGGCAGACTCTGGCTCCGTCCGCCCTTCTTCCAGTATGGTCGGGGTTAGTTCTCCTTGCTCAGACATTCTCCCAGATCCAAGTCAAAACGAGTTTTCAGACCCTAAAATGTTACAGTATCAGAAAACAATATCAGTGCAGGGAAGGTTCTCCAATTATTCTTGAGCTCGGCTCATCCCCTCCTCCCCCCACTGTGAATTCACACCCAGAGGCGCAGCCCGGTATCCCTACCGACAACTTGACACACTCCAGAGGACAGAGCAAGACAATACCGAGCAGCAAATGCACACACAGGAGGCAGGTGCGTCACCTCAGCCTTAGCCCATCCACGCACACCTCAGCACATGTGCGTACACCTTCTGCCAAAAATGACTCAACTCATCTTAGCGGAGACTCACAGCACCCACCCATGGTAGGACCCACATCCTGCTACATAGTGAGAGAAGAAAATGGTGACAGTTCCCCAGTGCTTCAACAGGTGACCCCCAACTTCCGAGTCGAGAGGTCCTGCCGATGGCAGGCGACACCTCAGATATAATTCAGAAGATTATTTTTAAGTTGCAACCATGGAAACACCTCCCCAGTAACATGGAAGACAAATACGGGGACAAAACTCAGACGGGAAGGTTATGATTTGGTCTAAACACAGGATCTATGTTTGGCTGTGAGCCTTCCAGGGTCAGCACATCCAGGCTTCCAACTAATGGCTAACAAAAGCAGCAGCAACAGCAGCAGCAGCAACAGCAGCAGCAGCAGCCCCTCCATAGCTTCCGGCCAGGTACCAGAGGTGCACCAGAGCTCTGGAGAGGCAGCTTGCCAGGCAGAGTTAAGCATAGATGCTGCTGCCCCCTGCCACTCCACACTCAAAGCACACTACTCTACAGACAGGAAGTGGCTTTTTTGACTTCAATTCCGTTATTGTTCCAAGCCCCCCCCCACCCCCTCCTCCCCCCCCTTTAACCCCCTTAAAATTCTCCCACACTTCTTCCACTCTGACGGAACCTTTCTCACTCATTTATTTATTTATTTCCTGTTCGTGTATGAGAAAATGAGGGAAGATGGAGGAAGGAAGGAAAGAAAGAAAAAACTGAACTGAGAGGCAGAAAATGAGGAAAGGGGAGAGAGAGAGAGAGAGCACACTGGAGCAGCTGCAGCTTAGACGGTCCTTTCTTTCACAAGCTTCCCCACCATTCGCTGTCCCATCCTGGTCATTGGACAAAGTAGTAGTCCCTTGTCTCTGTGAGCACAGTGGCATTACCACTTACTAGTTTAGTAATTTCATTCTTGGCTGGAAGTAGCCAAGCACACGGAACAAATCTACACCATGGCCAACTCGATTTCGGATTTGCTAAAACCCACCGTGACAGGACAGATAGCCTGTAACGAAATCTCACAAGTACACCGACCTATTTGGCAGAGGATTGTGGGATTGGAGAAGGAAAAGTTTTCCTGTGGGAAGCAGAGGTCTGAGTTGGTGGATTTGCTGCTTTTAAGTTTGGGGAGGGTTTAAGATCTGCTGCCTTTGGGCAAATGTCATCTCCCTCTGGCTACAGCCAGTGTGTGTCCTTAACAAAACAAAAGTTTTATTCTCCCAGTTTACTTTCTCTCAGCAGAGGGTAGGGTGAGGAGACAAAGAACTTCTGTTGCCCTAACTCAGTTTTCAGAGTGCTTCAGTTAAAACAAAACAAAGCAAACAAATGAACAAACAACAAAAACCAACCAATCATTAGAGTGATACCCCAGACAGACAGGTCCTGACTCTGAGGGTTGGTCTCTGCAGACAGGTATGGTCATGAAAGGAGAATGCCTGTTAACATGAGATACAGCCCCCCGAAAGTGTTACCTTCAGCACAGAATCCCAGCGCTAGATCCGGACGAGTGACTGGCGGCTTCTGTCTTTCTGCTCCGGGAGAATCCACGCAAGTGATCAGAGGTAACTGCCGTCCCATGTCCCCATTAGCAGTCCAGAATGTCCATCTCCAGGCAGTTTCCCTACACAGCTTGACACATGGTCGACAACCTGAAAAAGGAAGAACAGGAAATCATTGTGGCAACAGTCGCGGCCTTCCGGAGAAGCACACAGTAAGTAAGACTGGGTGTCTAACACTAATGACCAGCTTCCAGCAAATCTCCTCCCAGCTCGCTCCAGCTCCACCTGTCCCAAGCTGCCGGCTTCTTCTCCAATGAAGGCTACAGCCGGCTGTTCAAGTCAGAGCAGCACCCACGCAAGGAGCTAAAATTAACAACTGAATTATGCACCGAAGATTACTCACTTCAATTTTAACCTTTTTTAGTGAAATCTCTCGCACTTTGTATTAAACACACACACACACACACACACACACACACACACACACACACACACACACACAAAGTTTGTGTGTTTGCTTCAGTAAGACTAGAAGTCGCCTGTGTGCCAAAGGTTTGCCTCTTTTATTTCTAAATCAGAGCCTTTGTCCAAGTTATAGGTGGACGGGATGTGCTTTAAATCTACACCCAGGAGCCTTCTGAGAGAGATGCCTTCATGCAGTGCATGCACGGGTTCGGATTTAACGAGGCCCTGTCTGTAAAGTTTGAAAGAGAGAGAGAGAGAGAGAGAGAGAGAGAGAGAGAGAGAGAGAGAGAGAGAGAGAAACTTTCACCCTGGCACAGCTAAAAGAGCAGCTTTCACTTCTCAGACAGTTTGCAAAGTGTCCCCTAATATCCCTGCTTTACAGGGAACCATCTCTCCACACCTCTCCTTCCTTCCCTGCCGGGACATCTCTGCCAGCTGAGCATCCTGTGTGACAGCTAAGAGTCACCACAGTCGCAGCAGCAAGCAACAGATTGGCACACTCCAAACCCCTTGCAAACTATCCACGCTCTAATGTACACTTTCCTTTCTCCAAACTCCTACAGGAGGAGCTGCGCAGACAGCTTGGATGCAAACACAGTCGGGATCCTGATAGCATTTGCCAACAGCAAAAACCCAAACTCTCAGCCTCCCGGAGGTGGGGGGCACAGTCACTGACAGCGGCAGACACACCTCTTGGGACCCATTGCCAGGGAAAACAATAGCTACAGGCAGCTACTGCTGCAAAGGTTGCAAACCCTTTCTCTTTCTTGCCATCCCCTCTCCACTAGCCTGGGCGGGCATGGCTGATTCCTCTCAGTTTTGGCAGTGGCTCTGTTAAGAGCATATTAGGTTACAAAGCCATTTGTTGTGCGGCAGAAAACAACTGTTGAAGATACAACCATGAATCCCGTCAATAATTTCTGATCTATTCATCTTTTATGCTGACGGACAGCCCGGTTTTAAAACGTACACCTTTTGTTAGAAACCCCGCACAGCTATTGGGATAGGCAAGCACACACCTCAGACAAAACAGATCGTGGATTGACAGTCATTTTTATTTTCTGTTCTAGCTCCTTGTACCATGGCTGCCAGGGTAGATGTCCAATTTTAATTAAATAAAACAAAAATAAATCGAGAAAGGATCAATGTAGCCTGCACGGCTAGAATAAGCTCTCTGGTTAGATAAAGTCACCAAGTGGCCTTTTGTGCCCGTTTCTTTTTCCCAAGGTGAATGAAGCTATTGTGATTTTTACAAGCCTTTGTCTCATATTCTTGCCCTCACACATGCACAGGGGCCATTTAATCCAGAAGGCAAATGACAATGGAGTTTCAAATCGAAGCCTCAGATACGTAGCCTGGCTTTAGTAGGAGGATATATATATATATATATATATATATATATATATATATATATATATATGTAATTTTTTTCCCGGAGACAGAACAAACTCATATTCACGTAACTACCCAAGTGCTAACAGCCTGGATCTGTGTGTGTGCGTAATTACCAGAACATGTTTTGAAATAGAACTGAACTCTAAAGTCAGCGAGGTATTATTCTTACACGGCTGAATCATGAAGTCATCATCTTTCCCAAGATAAAAGAGAGTGTGGGCATATGGGAGTGAGCAGAGAGGAGCATATGGATCGCAAATATTTTTGTAACTGATTAAAATTGTTCTCTTTGCTGAGGAAGCAATGCCAGGAACCAGCCCTACTCCAGCTCTCTGCTCGCCAAACCAACCCCACTCCTGCACTGCCATTTCATGCAGATCAGGTCCAAGTTCTCTCATTTTATTTTATTTTATTTTTTATCAAGAACCAAATTATATTTAATGAGTATATTTTTCTTGGCAAAACTGTGTTAATAAATTTGGCCATTGAATTTCAATTTATGTAATAAGAGGACAGAAAGGGAGGAAACTGTTATTATATAATATACGTAGCCTATGTGACACACAAAAGACAAGTTGCTGGGGTTCTGTCACTATTGCTATTTTACATTCAATAACTTTTATGCGCGTGTCCACATGTGGATATGCGTGCGCCGCAGCGCCCGAGCGGCAATCAGAGGGCAACTTGGTGTTCTTCCCTTCCACTGTGTGTGATCCGGGGATCGAACTCAGGTTGTCAGGGTTGCCGTCGGCACCTTTATCAGCCGAGCCATCTCAGGGCCCCAGAAATATTACATCAGCCATGAGTTTGGAAGGATGCCTTAGGAGAGCCTATCAGGCTAATGAATCTGCAGAAAACTGATACCACTCTCTCAGTGATTTTTCTAGCAAACACATCAAGTTAAGATCATTTCACATGATCTTAATGCGGCCTTCTATGTCTCTAGAATAAAAACGATAGGCATTAGGACGATGAGGAGAGAAAGAGGTGGGGAAGAAGAGAGTACTATCACTCAAAGCATATGTGCACTCTGCCCGTGGTTCCCACCAAGAACTTGCACGTGTCCTATTGTGCGTATCTATGTGCTACAGACCCTAACCACTGGGGTGCCATGTAGCCTCTGCTTCAGACTCCAGTAGGCTCTTCTTTTTCGGGGTCTGACTAAATGGGAGACTAAAGTTGGGTTCTGTCTGCAAGTGGAGATGCTCACATCTTAGTCATTTCTCCGCAATATGTGAGAGGTGAGCACACTGACACTACATTGGTGCGAATGTTTTATGGAGAGACGACACAGTCAAATGACACTCGTCGGGACAACTGAATGGTTTCTCCCATAGATTCCCTTGGGCAGAAGGTCCCTGGTCTGCAAATGAAAATGACTTGGCATTTTGAAGAGACAGTAGTGATCTGTCAGATTGCTGCAGAAGGTAGAAACATGGACAAGCTAAAATACAATGCAGTGGCCAAAGACTCAATTGGCTGAAGTTCCTAAAGGATTTTTAGCGCCTCGGATTAAGTTTAAAGAAGGCTAAATTTTGGAATAAAAGCCCTTGAGAAAACCGAGGGTAACAATGGCAAGGCACAACCTTTGCATACATCAGCAACTTCAGCAGGTCTGGAATCTTCTTAAGGTTGAACAAAAGGTTGTTCTATAAATTTAGCTTCCCAAAGAAAGATGTAAGTTTTAATACATGTGTAAGAGTCACTAGACCAGCAACTTGACCCTTTAGATAATTTTTTTTGGGTTAAGGCAAGACGCACAAATATTTAAGATAATTGTTTGCATACACATGAGAAAAACTGACAGTAAAACATATTGGAAAGTAAACTTAGGAGGCCCCTCTACATCTATGAAAATAAACGTCCCCAAATTCTAGGAAACTGAAATATTCTACAAATATCCTTTCTGCAAGAATTTATTTTATTTTTTACACAAACCTAGTTTTTAATTAAGGATTTTTTTTCACATAATATTATGTGTATAGGTCTAGGCCCATGGGTGGCTTTGTGCACCTAACAGGTAAAGAAGTGGATGGCAAAGCACTGGGGACTAAACTGTAGCCTCTTGGGCAAATGAATGTTTAAAAACCAGGGGAGATCCAGGGGAGACAAGTAAAGTATTGAGAATTTACCTTTCACAGAAGACAGGTCTTTCCCAAGCTTTCGCTATATCCAAAGGTAATCTATGAGACATGACATTCAGGTCAAACAATGCAACTTCGCTTGGAAGTTTTGTTTTGTTCCTCTCTGAATATGCTGCGGGTAAACAATAAGCAAGTTGCTATACATCCCAAAAGATCAAAGGCAGAATCTGTGAGCACAAGAGAGAAATCAGGCATGTTGCCTTTCAAAGTTTCCTCAGGTGTCTCCATGACAAACGTGTACAAAACAGTTCTGTGATGTAACCTGCTCCGACTGGGGCTTGACTGGTAAATTACACCAGCCCCATTACCTTCACCATCGCATGGTGCTAAGGCTTTGCAATTTCTCAACGCAACGTGGATGCTGATGAGAGAAATCGATTAGGGATGTGTGAGAGTCACAGAATCTGCCAGCATCAGTGTATGGGAGTGGGTTGTGTGTGCTGTGCTGATCAGTTTGCGGTTGTTGTTGTTGTCATCTTTAACTTGACACAAGCTACAGTCAGCTGGGAAAGGGGGATGTCAACTGTGAAATGGTCTTCATCTAGGCAAGTCTGTGGGGACATTTTCTTGATTAATAATTGACCCAGCCCACTCTAGGCAATGCCACCCCAGGCAGGTGGTCCTGAATTGCATAAGAAAGCGGATGGAACAAGCCCGTTTTCACACAGAGAAAAGTCCACAAGCAAAGAACCTCCATGACTCTGCTTCTTCTCCTCGCTCCAGATACCTTGAGCATCTGCCCTAACTTTTACCAATGATAGACTCCGTACTGGCTGGTTTCCTGTGTCAACTTGACGCAAGCTACAGCCAATCAGAGAGGAAGGAGCCTCTGTTGAGGAAATGCCTCCATGAGATCCAGCAGTGGGGCATTTTCTCATTCGTGATCAATATGGGGAGAGCCCAGCCCACGGTGGGTGGTGCCACCGCTGAGCTTGGTAGTCCTGAGTTCTATTAAGGAGACAAGTAAAGCAAGCCAGGAAGCAGCATCCCTCCATGGCCTCTGCCTCAGCTGCCTCCAGGATCCTGCCCTGCTGAGCTCCTGTCCTGACTTCCTTTGGTGCTGAATAGCAATGTGGATGTGTAAGCTAACTAATCCACACCCCCACCCCCAAATTTGCTTCTTGGTCATGGCGTTTTGTTGTAGCAGTAGTAACCCCAGTGAGACATACTCTAACCTGTAGGCTGAAGAACCCCCCCACCCCCAGTTTGGTTTTGCTTAGTCTTTTATCACAACAATAGAGTGCAAATTAGAGTGTACTCTTGCCCACCCTGGGGAACCTGCACCACTTCTGGAAAAAGACAGCTCTGCAATTCCCTTCTCCCCTAAACAGGGCAAACATTTGACTGTCAGGAATAGAGCAGTTAGAGCCAGGGGAGGCAAAACAACTGATTGGCCGCTCTCTTACATCTCTGACACAGTGCTTTATATATTTTTTGTTTTAATATCAGTTAAAGGGGGTTAATAGACTCAATTTATGGAAAGGAGCTAGACTCTGACAGCATTGAGCCTTAGTTCAGTTTGACTGACAGACCATTGTCTAATTCAAAAATGTATTCAAATATGACCTCCACTTTCATGCGGGCTACTCCGATTTGTTTGTCCCTTCCTTCATTTTTGTGCATGTGTTAAAGTAGAGACAGCAGCATCTGTGTTGACGTCAGAGGACAGCCTTAGAGAATCAACACTCCCCTTCAACCACGCTGGTTCTGGGAAATCAAACTGAGGCCATCAGATGTGGCAGCAAGCACTTTTGCAAGCTGAGCCATCTCACCCCCATCACCCCGTGCTTCTAGCATCGTTCAATGAAGAGTGTAGGCGTATCCATAGACGCCTTTGGTCCATTGACTTCCAAGCAAGTGTAAACTTTAAAAGATTACATAATTCAGAGAGTAACAAAGCCGCTGCAAAGCACATCTAACCGACATCAAATCCAGAGGCTTAGACAGGACCCTCCACCATACTGTAACAGAGCCGAGCCAATGTCAATCATTTCGCCTGGGATGTCAGAGATCCTGTCAATCACCCTCGTTCCTATACTGCTGCTGCCATAGCAATGTAAGCAGTATTTACCCAATAAAAACAAGTCACTCCCGGGAGACGACGATCAGGTATGTTCACTGGGTCACTATGCTCTGCCCAATAAGTGAGCTACTCAACATCACAGGGACACTGCAGTTCAGCTCCTGATAACAACAGTCTCTTCCATTACTTTGTTCCCAAGCTCACAGGCATGGTTTGGTCAAAGATTCTGCTCTGTCTTTCTCTGACAGCCCTGGAAGTCATATGCCCCAGGCATCAAAATACTCTAATATCTATATGTAAACCATCTGTCTACTTCCTCTCTTCCAAGTCCAGAGCTCACAACATCCTCCTCTTTCTGTCTCTCTCTGTCTTTCTGCCTTTCTCTTTCTGTGCATGTCTGTGGTGTGTGCATATGGTATATGCATTCCATGTATGCCCACGTATAATAAGTCGATGCACCTGCCTATGTATGTGTGGGAGTCAGAATAGAATGCCTGGAATCCCATTCTATCTCTCTCCACTCTTGTTCTTTTGAGACAGGGTCTCCCACTGAACTTGGAGTTAGGCTAGCACCTAGTAAGCCCCGGCAATATTCCTCTCTATGCCTCCAACACCACTGGGATCACAGGGGTAAACCTGGACCACATAGAGCTTTTCAAGTGGGTGCTGGGACTTTGAACTCACTCAGGTCATCATGTTTATATAACGAACACTCTTACACAATAAGCCATTTCTTGAGCCCCAACATGCAGCAAATCGTCTGTCTGCCTGATATCCAGATAAAATAGGCTTAGGGTTTTCAGGAAGGTATGCTCACGTTTTAAAATTAAATATTAATCAGAATCCATATTGGCAGGCCACCTGCAGCATCTAGAAATGAGTACCAACCTAACATTAAAGCAAAATGCTACGACCTCAGGCTTCTGTGGCACCCTACTCTTTTGTGTAAACATAAAACGAATTTCCTAATAGTAAGTCTAATGCTATCAGATAACCTTTTCAAAACATATATATATTTTTAAAACAGTTATGTCTTCAGGTTGGATCTTACTTATATCTTGAGTTATCTGTGATAGTGTCATGGTATTGTTGTGGTCTATACTGATTGGTTTCAATCAACACTTTGACCCTTTAATACAGTTCCTCATGTTGTAGTGACCTCTGACCATAAAATTATTTTTGTTTCTACTTCATGGCTGTAATTTTGCTACTGTCATGAATCATCATGTAAATATTCTTGGTGATAGAGAGTTGCCAAAGGGGATGTGACCCCTGGTTGAGAACCACTGTCCTAAACTAACCTCAATTGTCTTAGAAAGGGAAGAAATGATAGTGACCGGAGGTGACAGCCCTGCTTAGTTCATAGATCTAACTTCAGGTACAGACATTATTTAAAACAATTCCCTTTAGATAGAGACTAAGACAAAAACTTTTTTCTATTACTTATATTGGAGATACTTTGTCTTGGAGCAAAGCTTTATTATAAAAACCTATGCCTTTCTTCCTGGCTTAAAGAGTTCAAAATATGAAATTCATCATCACAAAGAGGAAAGATTTTAAAAGGAGAAGAAATATTAATTTTAACAATCATCAGCATATTTGACATGAACTCTTTTCTCCTCTATTCCCACAAGAAGTACAAAAAGCACCTGTCACTTCAGAACAATGAAGTCTGGTCCATGTGATGTAGTTCTGGGTGCCAGAGTGGGAGCTTAGCATTTGCAGCTTTAAAAAGAAGAAAGGAAGAGAGACTTCTACAACAGGAGCAAAGTCAAGAAAACCACAGCGAATTGTTATTTGCTGGGGTTTTGAAGTGACCCTAGTCCCGATCAGAAGGCACAGCACTCCATTAGCACGAAGTCTTGCTTTGGCTACGGCAATACTTAGCATTCCATCTCTCAGATCAGCAGTTCCAGCATCAACATCCCGTTTGCAGAATTAGTACCAGTAAAGGCTTCTTTGCTGCACAGTGTACTCCCCAGCCCCAAGGCAAAAGTAATGAGGTTTCCCCAGGAGCTTGGAAATGCAAGGGCATCTTCCTTAAGTGAACAGAAGCCATGGGGGATCTAAAGCAGTGGTTGTCAACTTCCCTTGTGCTGTGACCTTTTAATACAGTTCTTCATGTTGTAGTGACCACACCCCTCCCCAACCATAATATTATTGCAATGCTACTTCATCACAGTCTCTTTGCTAGCTATGAATCTTAATGTAGATATCTGATATGCAGGGTATCTGCTATGTGAACACCAAAGAGGTTGTGACCCACCTATTCGTTGAGAACCAATTTCTAAAGGATTTTTCTCTGTCTCTCTGTCTCTCTCTGTCTCTGTCTCTGTCTCTCTGTCTCTGTCTCTCTGTCTCTCTGTCTGTGTCTGTCTGTCTGTCTCTCTCTCTCTCTCTCTCTCTCTCTCTCTCTCTCTCTCTCTCTCTCTCTCTCCCTGGTTGTAGAAATTCTCATGGTAGAGATGGGCACCATTCTAGAGCAGGAAGGGAAAGAACAGAGAAGACAGAGCTGCCATTCCACAGAGAGCACCTGAAACTTCTATACACACAAAGGGACTTCCCAGTCACATCGGCTGCTCTGGACTAAGCTTTGTGTTAGCATCTTGAAGTCAAAAATGTTTTATTTCTCGTATGTATACAGCATGTATGCACATGTGTATGCATGCATGTGTGTATGTGTGTGTGCAGGACCTATGCGGACATCTCCTTTGAGTCTGCCCCACTTCATTCATTCAGGCAGTGTCTCTCATTCAAAGTGAGCTTGCCCATGTGGCTAGCCAGACTAGCTTGATTAGGCAGCTTGTTCTATCTCTGCCTCCTGAGGACTAGGCTTGCAGGATATCCTCCTGGTGTTAACATGGGTTCTCGGAATTGGAACTCTTGATCTCATGCTTGCAGGGCAAACATTTCAACCACAGAGCCATCTTCCCAGGCAGACGGAAAATTGTTTGCAAACAATTCAGTATCTACGCCATCAGGACAGCTACCTCTGATTAAGTGTTTACAACGTGATCGATTGAGACCGAGTCTCACAGTTGCTTAATTTATCCTCACATCAACCCCATCTATTTTTGTCAGCCTCCGTGCAGAAAATAACCGGGGTTGCTTGCCTTACCTCCTCAGTGTTAATCCAAGTGACTTGATGACCCATTACCCTGTGGATCCCTCTGGGGCCCCAACACGAGCACTCAGTAGCAAAATTTCAGAATCTGAACCAAGGCATCAAATCACTCTTATCCCACTCTTGTGTAAGATAACAGTCACAGATTTGTACCTCTACACAACTCTATTCCCAGGGACAGTGCCTGGCACGAATACGTGTTTGTTCACTCAGTAAATAAAGCAAGGCTCCAAGTTTCCAGCAGCACCATCAGTGATGGACAGGCAGCTTGGGCCGTGTTTGGGTTTCCTACACGGTCACTCTCAGACATCTGAGAAGCAACTTAATGAGTTTAACCAATAATCACTAGAAGGTGCTCAGGGACAAAGTCATGGCATGCTGGATCTGTAGATGCATGGCCTGTCGAACCCTGTAGTGTTGGACATTGCATTATAAGAGAATTGAAATGCACTTTTTAGGAACCCACTATGTGAGGCACTCAGTGGTCCTGGAATAGGAAGCCAGAAGAAGGATGAGATGGTGCACACTTGAAGGGGCCACCGAACAAATATGAAAGCAACATGCAGGTCTGAAGCAAATAGAAGCATGGGGGATAATAACCCTTTCTTCTCTCTGTGTGATTTCCCCTTTTCTCTACACCATGCACTATGGTATTGCCAAAAAGTCCACCTTAGTAACAGTATATCCATGGTAATCGAAATGTATAAGCCACTGTACTGGAATCAACATGTTTTCTTGAAACAACAAGTATTCATAAATCATAGGAAAGCATATTCCATAGTCACCACTTCTCATTCTATACGACGTTCGGTAAGAAGGTGCAACTTGAAATTGAAAATTCATGGATGACATTGACGGGTTTGGTTATTTAACTTTGCTTTAATGGACAGCACCGTTGTGTTGGAAATTTTCCTCCCAACATAGTTAAACCTCTAGAGGCCTACTCAGGCTGCAGGAGAGTCATGATGGCGCCAGCTCAGAAAGTCCACGGATATACTAAAGAAATAAAAAAGGTTCCGTTCAAGATCCTGAGTTCTGGCAAAAAAGGTTAGGAGATGCTGTGTATTATTTTTCTGCCTGCCCTAGGGGACAGCTGGGCAGGAGGGTCCTGTGCCTTCAGATAGCAACTGTCATGTCAACATCCTGGTGGACGCAGGCACATTTTATGAATGCAGATATGCACAAGAGTGTCTCTAAGTCCCTTTTCCACATCATTAAGGTGTTTGCTTGTGTTTGTCTTGTGCTTGAATTATAAATATTCTAATAAAAATGTTTCAGTGACAAATGAGGGCACTGGACTCTAAGCTTCCTGGACAGGAGGGCCTCCGGGAAGCATCTTCTCCAACAGTTGCTTCACACTGAGCAGGACCACAGCTGACACATTTGGCTGAGAGGATAAGTAGATATAGCCCTGTACAGAAAATATTTTCAAGAAATCTGCAGCACCTTAGAGGAGAAAAATCAGGATTACCGCCATGTGCCCAAGGTCTGACAAAAAACAAAGGTAATTTCCTTCTTCAGGTGCAGCACTGTGTTTTAGTCCCTGGACACTGCAGCCGCTCTTGGAGATGATAACAGAATCACAGAACCCTCGACACCCTGTTTAGAAGGTCTCATTCGGGGGCTGTTTGGTTTGTCATTATCTAGTAGTGGTTGGTTTGCTTCTGGCCGCTCAGTATCAGATCTGTAATCACATGGCTCAAAGCTGAAGAGTGATGTCTTCATTCCCTCCGTTCTCCAAGCCTGACTTTACGTAATTCTGTCTAAGCACACGTTCTTGCCTTAAGAGTTGTTGGCATTCCCAACATATAAAAAGACACGTGCTCCACTATGTTCATCGCAGCCTTATTTATAATAGCCAGAAGCTGGAAAGAACCCAGATGCCCTTCAACAGAGGAATGGATACAGAAAATGTGGTACATCTACACAATGGAATATTACTCAGCTATCAAAAACAACGACTTTTATGAAATTGAGAGGCAAATGGTTGGAACTGGAAAATATCATCCTGAGTGAGCTAACCCAATCACAGAAAGACATACATGGTATGCACTCATTGATAAGTGGCTATTAGCCCAAATGCCTGAATTACCCTAGATGCCTAGAACAAATGAAACTCAAGACGGATGATCAAAATGTGAAGGCTTCACTCCTTCTTTAAAAGGGGAACAAGAATACCCTTGGCAGGGAAGAGAGAGGCAAAGATTAAAACAGAGACTGAAGGAACACCCATTCAGAGCCTGCCCCACATGTGGCCCATACATATACAGCCACCCAATTAGACAAGATGGATGAAGCAAAGAAGTGCAGACCGACAGGAGCCGGATGTAGATCGATCCTGAGAGACACAGCCAGAATACAGCAAATACAGAGGCGAATGCCAGCAGCAAACCACTGAACTGAGAACGGACCCCGTTGAAGGAATCAGAGAATGAACTGGAAGAGCTTGAAGGGGCTTGAGACCCCATATGTACAACAATGCCAAGCAACCAGAGCTTCCAGGACTAAGCCACTACCTAAAGACTATACATGGACTGACCCTGGACTCTGACCTCATAGGTAGCAATGAATATCCTAGTAAGAGCACCAGTGGAAGGGAAGCCCTGGGTCCCTAAGACTGAACCCCCAGTGAACTAGACTGTTGGGGGGAGGGGGCAATGGGGGGAGGGTGGGGAGGGAAACACCCATAAGGAAGGGGAGGGGGGAGGGGGAGGTTTGCCCGGAAACAGGGAAAGGGAATAACACTCGAAATGTACATAAGAAATACGCAAGTTAATAAAAAAAAAAAAAAAGAATCAACAGAACCAAAAGTTGGTTCTTTGAGAAAAAAAAAAAAAAAAAAAAAAAAAAAAAGAGTTGTTGGCATTCAAACCTGATGTGGTCGTATGTGAAAATATGGGCGCCATTTCCTCCCAGCGCCTCTACCCTGACAAGGTGCAGTCTGGGGAAATGGAAGTTTGCTCTTGGCTATTCTCCACATCTTAAACTAAATAAGGTGATGTTAGTGACCTTAGGAAACAACAGATTCTACAAGCTCTGGAAGCTTTTCATGTCTGCTAGCGTGACCTGCTCCTAAAGGCAGGGGAAAGCTGCTCTCATTCTTCTCTGGATAAGGAACTGGCAGGAGGCAGGACAACCCCCGAAAGCACAAGGTCAGGCTGGCCTTGGGCAATGAAAGAGGCTACGTGGCTATATGTTGTGTGGTGTGTGGCTTCTTTGAAATTAGGACTTTTTTTAAAATGTTATTTTCAGTTCCCTATAAGAACTATCCCTCTCAGAGTAGAAACTGCTCCTCCAAATCCCCAATCCTTACTGCCACATGCTGTCTGCTTCTACTGAAATCACACAGCCAAGCATGGGAAGTCGAGGATCTCAGTTCAGAACCTTGGCACCCACAAAAAAAACCAGGCATGGTGGAACATGTTTATAACCCCAGCACTGGGTCAGGAGCACAGGGCGCAGACATGCAGATTGTGGGGTCTTGCTGGCTAGGCAGCCTATCCAAATCTGTTAGTTCTGGGTCTAGCAGAAGACCCTGCCTCAAAGCTAAAAAGGTGGAGAAGTGATTGAGGATGATAACCAATGTCAACCTTTGGTCTCTACACCAACCTGAACGGGTTAGAGCATCCAACAGCACATAGAGCAATAAACACTGGTTAATTGACTTAATAAGAGGACAAAACTAGAATTTCAAAGTAACCTTTGTTTGCACTCCTGCCTACAACCTGGCTGAACTGATTTCTATGTATATATTGTGAGTTTTGGTCTGGATGAGTGAGCGAGCCTCCTTCAAGCCTCTCTTATGAGGGGGAGGACTGATTAGCTGTTCTCCATGCTTGGTTACCTTATGAAAAACTTCATTCTTTCTTTTATCAGAATTATTTTTAGTTCTGTTGCAGGTGAGTGATATCAATCAGTTGCAACAGAACCCAGTCCTGGGCCTTCTGAGTCTAAAGTTTAGGCCTTTTATTGAAGATCTCGGTGCCAAGGTTAAGGCAGAATGGTTCTAGGAATGTCGAAGGAAGTATTAATATGTGTTCAGGGATTCTGGGTTATTTTTCTGTTGATGAGGTTGAATATCTGAGGGCATGCGATCACAGTTCTACAATGCACACGCTAAAGGCTTGGAAGGGACTATTATCCTTGCACACATGGGGCATGGATGAATTCAATAGTTTTGTGTGTTTGTGTGTGTGTGTGTGTGTGTGTGCGCGCACGCTCAAAAACCTCAACAGAAGTAAACTGCCGATAAAGCCTTGTGAAAACAAAGATTTCAGAAAGAACTATGTGTGGTTGCCATATTCTGTTGTAGCTCTGATGTGCAACCTTGCCTTTAAACCCATCAAGCATGACAGAGAATCCCTACAGCAAGGCAAGGCTTCCGGGCTTCACTAGCAGGGATTGAGCACCTGAAATTTCACCTCAGAACAGGCACGTAAGATGGCGCCCCTTTTAAAGTCTAAAAGTCCTCATAGCCAGATTACAGCAATGGAAAGTTCCAGGGCTGGATTACACAGAGAGACACATCTCAGAAATGAGGTGTCAGTCCATCTTGAAGGATATACACGGCTTCCTTTTGGAACCATGGGCTTATTTGTAAAAAAAAACCTTGGTGATTTTTAAGCATAGATAAAAACGGAGAAGTCAATGTACTCTGTGGGTTTCCAAGGTGGAGCCTTTTTTGGTGACTTACTGTATCCTCACTGAAAAAGGCAACGTCTGAACATAGAGTAGGGTGTCTCTCTCAGTACCTCCATGCAGTACACAGGGAAGGGTGTCTCCCTCAGTATCTCCATGCAGTACACAGGGAAGGGTGTCTCCCTCAGTACCTCCTCCTTTTGAGACAGGGTCTCCCCGTAGCTCACAAGTTAGGCTGACTGTTTAGTCAGGGAACCCTAGGAGTCTGTCAGTCTCGACCTCCCGGCACTGATGTTACAGGAATGCAATACCACATGTGGCATTTTACAGGTATGCTGGCATCTGGAGTTAGGTACAGGCCTCACACAGTAAGCGCTTTACTGACAGAGCGTCTCCCCAGTCCCCAAATGTCATTTTTATGAAGATTAAAAATGATGACAAAAAGGAAAGCTGGTGGGCCTTATCACCACCACCTAGCAGAAAGGACACTGTTCACAGTTTCAGATAAGAAGCGACGTAGGCATACCCTCTCCACAGAGATATTAAATATGGGTTATAGGAGCATGTGCCCAGCACTTTAGATAATTCGCTTATTACTAATGAAGAGATCGACGTGGGAGAGAAACAAAGAACATAATAGGATTCTCCATGACGACAAGGGAAGCAATTTGAATCTAAAAGTGCTGGAGGATTTTAAGCTTCTTCACGTAGATGACTACATTTGGCCTCCTAAGCCATTATTGGAATCCTAATTTAAAATATTTGGGTCTGCACACAGTTTGTGAGAAATCTGGATCCTGGCTATCTGCAAACATGCACATGTGGCAGACCTCAGGTATTTGAAATTGCTCGTAATCTAAACCTGTCCTTGGTGATGAGTGTCTCATGGGTCACTGAGCTCTGACTCTCCGCACTGTGGAACTTGGGCATCTCTGCTGCTGTGAGCTCACACCGAGATTCCTCTGGGCATCAGAGCCTCAGCCGCACCAGAGGAATAAGGACAAGCCACCAGAGGCACATGTGCCCCTAGGGGGTCACTGGGTCCCCAAGGGGCCAAACGCAAGGCTACTTTGCAAGACTGAGGACAAATAATATTATTTGAGTATACAGTGCCTGCTGTAACAAATTGTTAAAATTCCCCTCCTTAGCAAAACCCACTCCATAACCCTGTTTTCTCTTCATGACGAGACAAATACATGTGTTCTGCTTCTGACTTTGTGTCCTGATGACATATAGAAAATTAGCTACAAAATTCAGGACGCTTCCTTTTATAAGGTATTATGACGCAACATTTCCATACAGGCAACTGTGTGTGTGTGTGTGTGTGTGTGTGTGTGTGTGTGTGTGTGTGTGCATGTGTGTGCCCATGTACTATTGAACATACAAACACATACACACACACACACACACACACACACTACCACCACACCACCACCCATCTGTGCCTCCTTCCCTCTGCAAAAGCTCTGGGAACTCAGGCACACGGGCTGCACATGGGCCGGCAGCCATGTTGGCAGCCATGTTGGGTTTACTTATCAAATGGGTGCTGAAGGTTTGAATTCAGAGCCTCATGCTAACCCTGCAATTGCTTTTAACCCCTGAGCCACCCCGCAAGCTTCTCAGACTTTTTTTTAAGCAGCACATAGCAATCAGAAGTAACTTTATTCTACCTTTTTGCTAACATCATCTTAAAACAACTGTTTTTTTTCTTTCATTTCTCTGGTAGATTTTGAAAGATAATTACATGGCTGGCCTTGTCTTGAAATAACACCAGAAAAGAATTTAAGTAACTTGTTGGAACTATGTTCCTTAACTACGTCTGCATAGCCTTTGGACATTTGAATATAGCCCCCGTTTTTTAGCCACACCCCTCACACCTAGGATATGACTAAAGGACAGGACAGACAATATTTATAAGCAAGTGACATGCTCAATTTTTCCTGAACACAGAGTCTCCGATTCTTAGTTTCCTTTTCGCTCCTAAGAAATGTATCTCTTCATATTTAAGACGCTGTCTTACTCAAAAGGACAAAAACAAAAAGACATTCTGATGAAGAAAGATTAGGACATTGCAGAGAGGGGCGTGGCCACCCCTCAGGAGAGGAATTTCTAGTTTCCTTTGCTTGACTTGGCTTCTTTAAGAAAGGAGTGTTGCTCAGGTTCAGGTGCTGGTACTGAAAGCCAGAAGCCCATCCCATTAAGGCCTGTTTAAGGTGGCTTTAGTTTTTCAGCCAGAGTGTGTCCATGCTCTCACGGGCATGTGCGTAGTCAACTCTCTAAGTGAGTCATTTGTGAGTTGTGTGCTAATGCTGTTCTGAAATGTTATTAGAAAGTATTATCGACAGGTAATATGAGCCCATTTCAGAAAGAGCTCTCTCTCTCCTCCCCTCTCCCTCCCTGCTCTCTCCACAGAGAACAGCCACATTTGGAGTCTGACTTCCAACAGCCGTCATTGCGTTTGCTCTTAGTTCAGGGAGAATGTCCAAGTGGCTTATGCTAGCCCACGGGATTGATAGATTGGCTGACGGATTGGTTCTGAGACACACTGAGGCTCAGGCTGTTCTGCAATGCCCTATGCTGCCAGGCTGGTCTCAAACTCGCAGCAACGCCAGAATTTCAGACTAAACCACCACACCCAGCTAGAAAGCAAAGACCACCCCTAATTTTGTTGTCCCGACACACGTAATAGAAACCTGACCTTCAGTAATGGCCTGACAAGTTACTAAGTGAATTAGCAGGTAGATTTATCTATGAGGTTATGAAGTTTAACACTAGAATGAAGCCTTTGCTGTCTTATTTCCAAACCAATAGTCACCCACGGTCCTTATCACTACCAAAACCACATCGGTAAATACAACTCGATTTGTTTGTGAAATTGGATACTTTACATAGGAAGAAAGCTAAATACTAAGGAAATCAGGACTGGGCTGAGGGGGTGGCTTAGTTGGTAAAATGATTGGCTTGCAAAGCCAGGAAGCCATGGAAACGGGGATGCACACTTGTAATCTCTGCATTTGTGCTCATACACACCGATGTGCACACAGACAAACACGCAGAGCCCACAGAACAAGGGAAGGAAATCTAGCATGGCACAAAGGAATGGTAATGAAGCTAAAAGTAAAATGTAAGTGCATATGACCAAATGTGCCAGGGAAAAGATTTTGTTAATAGAACACGATGCTTCAAATAATTGTTAAAGGGGGGAATAAAGGCTAATGGAAACACCTTATATGCAAACTAAGTTGTTTAACGAAATGTCAAAAGAATATTCATTCTTGTTAAATAATCATTTACATTAACATAAACTATATTTTGTGCTTGGAATAAATATCAAAGTCAGAACAATCCAATACACTAAAGACTAAGCCAAGAATAAGTGCTAATGTGGCTGGGCTCAGCCAAAAGCTGGGCCATTTCTGAGCTCTCTTCCTTCTGTAAGACACAGATGAAAGAATTTCAGAGAAAACCAAGTTTCTAGGAGAGTCCTTGGCGGCAAAGACTTGCTTAGAATAAAGTCACATGCGCTGTTTGGAGCTAAGGGCTTTGGTGGGAGTAGGCATCACAGGCAGGACTAGAATTCAACCTCCAGGAGGTTCTTCAAGTGGTGCTGAGTCCATAGACCTGGGTTGGGCTGAGTAAACACCTCGTCCATGACAACAGCACTTCTGACTGGGGCATGGGCCTGTGGACTTGAGGGTAGTCAGCCAGAAGATTCAACTCTTGTTTCTCCAAGAAAAGACAGAGTGGAATGGCAGATGTTTAAGGGGATCCTTGCTCTCCAAATGGGATATCACGGAAATCAACTTTATGGAATGGTGTCAAAAGCTGTGTTAACTGTGGTTCAGCGGGAAGAGCAAAACATGTGGACGTGTGCCTAAGCTTGCATTTTGAGTTCACGGAGGTTTATGGACATAAGTGAATAGGATTTTTGCCTGGACCTTGCCATTTACTTTAGTGTCTTTAATTTTAAAAGCAAGGTTTTTAGGGGCAGTGAGATGGCTCAGTAGGTAAAGAAGCTGGTAGCTAAGTCTGAAGATCTAGAAGGAGAGGACTAAAGTCTGTAAGTCCTCTGATCCCTACATGCATCATGACATACAGTGCACAGGTACACACATGCATGCACACACACATGTACATGCATATATGTATATATTATACATTATTGTATAATGTGTATATTATATATACATTAATATGTAGCATATAATATATAATAGAATTAACATATTAATGTATATTATGTGTAATATATTATATACTACATATTAATGTAAGTCCTCATAATTTGACCTAACAGGGTTACTCTATCTTTGTGGAAGTGAACAAAGACAGCACAGGCTCACCAGTCCTTCATGCATAGTTTCTTACTCACTACACTAAAGCCCTCTCTCATTAACAATGTGTGGAATGCACCCATTGGAATTTCGGAATGCTGCTCCATGTCCCTGTCCCTATCACAAAGATGAAACCCACCAGGTGCAGGGCAGACACATGCCATCTCTAAGGACAAATTTACTGACTGTATCATACATGAGGGAAATTCCAACCTCACGACTTAGAAGCATTCCAGCAACCTGAGGACACCAGCACAGAAGGCTTATCTGCATGTATGCAAATGAGGCAGAGTGCCATGCAGTCTGTGAAAACTGGGAGTAAGAGCATGAGACTTTAAAAAGGAAAGGTGTTGAGGACATGTGGAGGGTTGGGGAGTGGGACATATGTGACACAGAGTAGAACGGAGACTAGGGAAGAATGTAGACATACAAAGGAGGCAGAGTCTGGGAGAGAAGGGGTGGGGAGGAGCATTAATGAAACATGCTTTATTTAAAAATGCCTTAATGCAACTTAATAACTTAATTCTGTGTATGGCAGTTAAATGATTTAAAATATTAAATATACAAAAAGGCTGGTTCTCTCATATGATTGGCTCAAGCCAGCCCCTCTGGCTGTGTGGCCCAAGGACCTCTCCCCTTTTCCCATGATGCTTCTTCTAGAGCAAGGGTTCTCAACACATGGGTCTCAACTCCTTGGGGAGGCCAGGTATCCTTTCACAGGTATACCCGATGACTATCCTAAGACACCGATATTTACATCACGCTTCATGACAGTAGCACAGTTACGGTTATGAAGTAGCAGCGAAAGTGACTGTACGGTTGCGGTCAGCACAACACGAGGCTGAGGTGTCACAGCATTAGAAGGGCTGAGAGCCACTGCTTTTTCTAGAGAAAATAAAAGCTCTCATTTCCACATTTGCCTAAGAGCTTCTTCTATATCCGATTTCCTCCTATTGTTACTAAGATAGAAGGTCCTTTGAGTCCTGTATCAAGGAGTACATTAAAAACAACAACAGAAACCAAAACAGGTTTGGGGCTACGTATGCTCTGGCCGCAGAAGCTGGGAGATCACCTTTGCCACGGAAATGCCTGATGAGTCCCATATCAGCCAAGGGACACAGTAAACTGTCTCAGCAATCAATGGTGTTGGCCACAGAGATGAGATCAGTGGCTAAAGGTGCTTGTCAGCCTCAGAACTCATCTAAGGGTGGAAGGAAACGACTGTCTCCGTTCTCTGCTCACCTGCCTAGGCACGCCCCAGGCCCAGCTTTTCTCCGGGCTGCTTTTGTGTGACAGAGATGGACAGACAGAGAGACACTAAGCTCTCCGTGTGTTAAAACTCATGCATCCTGTCGTTGGACAGAAGACTCGGCCTTCTCCTTACAAGGCACTCCCTTAAGACGGACACTCATTGGCCTCTCTGTTGTTTCTCACTAGAACTTGAATTTTGAGAAGTGTCACTTCAGTCAGGCCCACACACACACACACACACACACACACACACACACACACACACACACACACACACACACACACGAGGGCAGGGAGCACAGCAGCTGGGTTAAGTCACTTAAGTCCAAGTATTCAAGTGACAGTCCTCTGCTGCCCCTCCCCAAATGCCAGACCAGGCCACACGGAGGCCTGGAGATGCTTCAGCTCAAAGGACAGAGTAGCAGCTGCAGGGAGCTGGCTGCTGTCTCAGCTGTACTCCTGGCCTCCTGCCTCCTGCAGGCACTCACTGGGGCACATGACCAAGGAAGCAGCTGGCTACCACCTTAAAGAGGAAACGCTGTAACCACCCCCCCTCCCCATGCCACCGGCTCCAGAGCCAACCAACCAGCAGCAGCCTGCTCCCTTTACACAGGCACAGCAGCTGCTGGTTCACTCTGAGGCATGTCTGAGCCCTTCCCAGTGAGGACCGAGCTGGGCACGGGAGGTCATCTTCAACACTTCCGGCAAACATCTGTGGATTTGAATTTGTGGGGAATCAGAACCTTGCACTCAAGGGGCAGGGCTCATGTCTGATTCCAAACATATTTCAGTATTCCTGGGCAGACTTTCCTTAGCAGACTCCTTTCCCAAGCAGAGGTTTTCATTGTGGTTTTTAGCTGGGATGGCAATCTGCCAGAAACCACAGGGGGCTGTTCAAGTCACTTTTAGGCTCACAGATTTCCAAATGGAGGCCCCTCTAGTAGACGGCACAATCACACACACACAGACACACAGACACACACACACACAGAGTAGCTCAGTGGTGTGTCTCACAATGGTGGGGACCTAAATTCATTCTTAGCATCCGTATTAAAAAGGTAGGCATGGCAACACATGGTTGTAACACCACTGCTGGGTAGGTAAAGACTTGCAGATGCCTCTTACTCCCTAGCCAGTAGGTCCTGTCTAGTTAGGGAGTTCTTGATCAGTGAACATCACTGTTTTTTTTTTTTAAAAAAAAAGGCTGACAGTTTCCTAGGAAGGACACGCAAGGTTATCTCTGGCCTTCACTCCCACACCACATATATGTGCACATACTTCTGCATGCACAGAACCCATACAGAGAAAAGAAAGCAAGTGCATTGGATGTTTTATGCCTTCATGCAGCCTAGGACTCAGAGCATGATGTCTTGAGGGCCATAGAACTCTGAGGCAGCCTTGAGTGTCAGAGTCAGACTCAGGTCCCCAGGTTTCTGTAGAATCTGAACGTTGGAAACAAAAGTGGACAGCTTGCCCTGTCCAAGGACTGTGCAGTGGACTTCCCCTCTCGGAATCATGGCTCCAACACCTTTACTCTTACTCAGTTCAAGGCAACAAAGAGATAGGTCTGATTTCCCACACTGGGGACCCTCTCCCTGCTCTGACACCGTACATAGCCTCCCTCTTGGTCATTTACCCAGCAACGTAAGTGGCTATGCTTGGTGTTGTTTAAGATGGGTCTAGAATGGAGAAAGGCAAAACACTGACACTCATATGTGCATGTGGAGGCTCAGAACATATGATCCTGTTTTGTGCATGTGTTGACATTTTCCATAATAAAAGGATGATATCTAAAATTTCATCTTGGGGATTAAATTATAGATAGAAACATGCTGGCCTGCTCACTTGCAGACCAGGTGGGAGACACAGATCTGCAGGTGAGTGAGGGTGCCCATGAGAAGTAGGAGATGCTTACAAACTTCTCCAGACAGGGACTCTGGAAACTTGCTGGACTCTGGTCAAGGCTTTTCCCCTGGTAAAGACGTAAAGAAAGTGCTATTTAACATGGGGTTGAGACACTGTTGTGCTCAGCTTCTAACCTTTCTGGTGGAGTTCAGGTCCTAGACACACATCTCCCTCCTAGGACAAGTGGTTTTAGATGTGTGTTCACATACGTGTGTGTTCTTGTGTGTGTGTGTGTGTGTGTGTGTGTGTGTGTGTGTGAGAGAGAGAGAGAGAGAGAGAGACAGAGAGAGACAGACAGACAGAGAGACAGAGACAAAGAGACAGAGAGAATCTTGTGAATATGTATGTGGGTACATATTTGTACATGTACATGTATGCATGATATGTGGAGGTCAGAGGTCAACCTTGAGTTCACTTTTCAGGTTCTGTTCCCTTTGTTCTTCCAGACAATGTCTCTAATTGGCCTGGATCTTGCTAATCAAGCTAAGCTGGCTGGCCAGTGAATTCTGGTGCTATGTCTCTCTCCACCTACGGGGTGCTGCATACCCCCATGCCTCCCTCTTGGTTTGATCTGGATGGAATGCCCAGCCTTAGGCTCCCACAGCAGGCACTCTGTCGAACCCCCTGCAGAGCCCTGACTTGTGCCTGTTGAAAGATCCTCTCAAATGCTGAGTCAGTCAACTGAAGCCACCATCTTCTCAAAAGCTGAGCTATCTCCCCTCAAGCCACCTTTTCCTTTGTTGCCAGCTCTGTGGATTTAGAATCCATTAAGATGCACACTGCTGAGTGTGTCTGTGAGGAGCTTTCAGAAAGCTTTACCTGAGCGGGGGAAGACCCATCCTGAATGTTAGTGGGTCTATCCCAGGGGATGGAGTCTTGCCCTGAATAAAACCCAGAAGATGATGCTAAGCATACCTGTCTCGGTTTCCTGACTAAGGATGTAGTGACAGCTGCCTCCTGCTCCCACCACTGCACTTCCCCTGCCAGGGTGGATTACACCATCAAACGGTGAGCCACACTGAATCCTTTCTTCCTTAAGTCACTTTCCTCAAACATTTTGTCATAGCAATGAGAAAATTAGAGAATCTAGTAGGGACTAGCAGAGACTGGGAATCTACAGTCTGGAGGCCATTTTAGCTCCGTGTCATTCTGTGGGTCTGGAAGAGGCCATTTTCTTCATATTAACTGTCTACAACTTCCCCTTCGCCTCTTCCCAGCTTGTTCTCCCCTCAGCTTCTTGATGGAGGTTGTCTCCAAAATGCTCCCTACTAAATAACTACACACTGAACTCCGTCTCAGAATTTGCTCCAGAGATCCTACCTACACTCGCTCAACATACCTTCCTAAGACTGGTCAGTAGTTGTAAAGCCCAGGAGTGGTACATTATCTATAAGTGACCCAATGGGACACCAGATGCTCCTGTTTGACATTCATGACGTCTGCTTATTGGTTCCCATGAGACCACATATTTAATTCTAAACAAGCCAACACGAAAACACTAAAAAAAAAAAAAAGGCAATTTCATCCAAGGGTGTGGATCCTTACCTCCACGTGAGAAGTCATCCTGGTTTTTTGTTTTGTCTTCATGGTAACATTCAGAGGGTATTCAATTTACTAACTATGAATTGAAACCCCACTCCTTTTAGGTATCTCAAAAATCACACCCCACAGTTTCAAACCATAAGCAATGATTACTCTGTATGATACATACCAGGAAGGCAAGAGGATGACATATAAATTGATTCCTGTGGGGTTCTGTGTGTTAGTTAATTTTATCCCTGTGTTCAGAAGACCTAGTACAAGCAGCCCAACACAACAGGGAGAAAGGGAGAAAGGTATATTTTAGCTCACGGTGTTGGTGAACCCAGTTCTCCCAGCAGAGAGAGTGTGGCAACCCTCCTCAGTTCTCAACATGGCTGCCCAGGAAGCAGAGAGAAGTGAGTGCCAGAAGTCAGCTAGTTTTCTTATTATTTTTTACTTTTTAAAAATTGGTTCCAAGCCTCCCAGTTCAGGGGATGGTGTCACATCCATTCCGGACAGCCTTCGTTCCTCTCCTAACCCTTTCTAAGAAATGTTCTTAAAGGTACACCCGAAATGGCATCTCGGTCTCCCAGGCGATTCTTAATCAAGTTAGCCTCTCAGATGAACCGTCAATAACCAAGTCAGTGGTTCTCAACCTTCCTAAGGCTGTGATCCTTTAAAACTGTTCCCCCCTGTTGTAGTGACTCCCAATCATAAAATTATTTTCATTGCTAATATAACTGTCATTTTGCTACTGTTATGAATCATGATGCAAATATTTTTGGAGATAGATGTTTGCCAAAGGGGTTGTGACCTACACACAGAGAATTGCTGCTCTAAATGCTCGTTGGCTTACAGAATCATCTCATTTATTCTCTGCCAACTAACTTTCTAATTTACGGTGGTTTACCCAAACACTTTGAGGCCAAATACCTTTCCCAACTGGTAAGTTCAAAAGTATCAAAACCGTGATTCCCTTTGCCCTGAGAGACGTGTTATGACGAGGAGAAAGAAGCAGGGTATCAAAACGTAAAGGTGAATATTGCTGGTTTTTAAAATTTGCAGCAGATCATTAGAGAGTCATGTATTTCCAAGTTCCAGTATCCCATAAAAGATACACGCAAAACCACCCCAGCATTCTCCAAGAGAAATGGCCTAGATAACTCCAATAGCATCCACTTTATCATGATCCTGGGCGCTGAGCGCAACGCCATGGTGCTGTTGTGAAGGACCTGGATTCTCTTTCTCTTCCCACTCCTTGTGTTTCACACTCACTACTCCCCTTCTCTTGTTGGCTACCCCTAGAAACGCCGAAATTTTAGCACCACAGGTCCTCTTGCTTATCCACACATTTCAGTGAAGGGCACCCTGGATGTGGCAAAGAAGTCACAGCAAAATGTCAACTTGGAGGTGGTGTTTGATGTTTGGCAAGGCTGAGGAAAAGGTTTGTATTTTTACTTCAGTTGAATGGAGGAGAGCCTGGCTTTAACTGACTAGGCAGCCCATGCGTGCATCAGTACATATGTAGGTAGATCCCTATAGTGTGTGCAGCGATGAAGAGGGACCGTAAAATCAGCTCCTCATGGGTTTTGTAAGGTCGTAAGGGACACACTCTCTTTAGGAAATTTTCACTCAGGAGCAGGAAAGACGGCCGGCTCAGCAGCTATGAGCACTGGGTTTGATTCTTAGCACGAGTACGGCAACTCATGGAATTGTGACTCCAGTTCCAATATCCAAGGAGTCTAATGTCCTTTTGTGTGCTTTCCATGTACCGGGCACACACATGGTGCATCCATACATGTATGTAGAAAATTACATAATACATAGTAAAATGGAGTATTATTTTTTAAAAATTGCAATCTGCTTCAAATCATTATACGAGTTTACTAACTATTTTGTTTTTCAATGAGTATTGTAGAAAATAATTCTAAATAAATCCTTATGATATAGTTCCTAACATTCGAGGAAAACAGAGTAAACTATGATTCAAAGAAAGAAAGAAAGGAAGGAAGAAAGAAAGGAAGAAAGACCAGACGTCTCCTATAACCAGAATTGTCAATGGTAACTGTTGTTCAGCATCCTTAGTCAGGGGTTAGAAATTCTCTTTTGGAATCCCAGAAGGAATTAGACTCTGAGGATGCTGTGACTTATTACCACACACTCGAGAGTCTGTGGCTGCCACCTTTCTGCCTCCCACACCTGAGTCCAAGCAAGCGTCTCCTACCCTAGCCCTTTCTTTAGAGGTGGTGCAGCCATCCTGAGGTGAGAACACAGGCTGCATTCAGCATCTGAGATGGCTTAGACGAGAAAAAGGTCAAATCTGGGGCACAAACTTCGGGTCTGTGGGAGAGAAGCAGTCAGAACTCGGGAGGCTGGCTTCCCAAGAGACTATGCCACCAGCAAGGTGAAGCCAAGAGCAGGAAGTCCTCTGGTGACCTGCCACCTGTTACACATGTCACTGTACTCCTTTGACAGAGGTCTGAATCGACGAGTCTCCTGTGAACCCTGGAGAAAACGAGAACTGCCATTTCGGTTCAAAGGTTTCACAGAACCTGTGGGGTTCACTTGGGAGCGATGCCTCCTGGTCTCCTCTGAAAACATCCAGGAGAACGAAGCTGAGGAGGCCCTGTCTTGTCAGGACTCGGCTCTGTCGCTGGCAACGACTCTCATGCCTGCCTGTGCCAGCAGATGGAGCAAGGCACGTCTGTCATAAAGCAATCTTGCTTTATTACAAGACCTCATGTGAGTGAGTGAGTCTATACACAGGCATCTCTGGGACGCTAAGCTCTGACTGAGCTGCCCCTGGAGGGTACTGGGCTATAGGGGAAGGCATTGACCCTTTGCACCAGGTAGAACTGGATCTCACCATCTCTAGTCTCCTGTTTCTCCCATCTCTAACAAATACATCTCACTGTGACAGACGGCCTGCTCTGAACCTCTGCTAACCCACACGGTGAGTCAGGAGACACCTCTCTAACAATCCTCTGCTGTACCGTACCCTGGGTTCACACTAATGCTCCTACCAGGCTACACATCTCCACCTCAGAGAAGGACAGGGTCCCTAGGACAGGCGGGTCATAGGCTTCCCAAGGTCAGTAGCCACGCCAAGGTCCTAGAAAAGAGTCTGAACCCTCATGGGAAATTAATGTCTCTAAAGACGAAGGTTTTGCATTTGTTGACATATTGGCCATTTGTATTAAAATTTTTACTGTTGTAGTCTAAGTTGGATTTCAAAGAAAAAAATTGACCTGAGCTTGTGTGTTGCGATTGGCGAATAGAACCGGAAACAGGAACTATCTGTCAGGTATATGTGGACTAACTCACACAAGAAATCCTTTGCTGGTGTGTGTGGACATCAGTCAGCTACTGGCATATACACAGGTTTTCCCTCAATAAGTAATAAGTCTCATCAATACTCATTGCGGCTGTGAATGATTCTCATCTTCAAAGACCAGCATGTACTCAGTGAGAAACACTCATTTCTCGCTTTCAGCCCAGATGAGCTCTGCTGTACAAACTCTGAGCAAAAAGAGGGGACTGTGAATAAGTCCCTGTGTATGTCACTGCGCCTCAGTTTGCTGTGTCCTGTTAACAAGTCATGAAGATTGGCGGCCATATAATTATACTTCAATTTACCTCCCACTCTTTTCTTTTCTCTCACTTTTCTTATTCTTTTTTTTTAAAGACAGTTTTACATACCCCACAACGGCCTTAAATCTGAGACTGAGGTTGATCTTGAATATCTGATCCTCCCACACCTACCCTCCCACATCTTGGGATTGCCATGCCATGTTTACAGGATGCTGGGATAGATCCCAGAGCTTCCTACAGGCCCTCTACCCAGTGAGCTACATTCCCAGTGGAGTATTTTTAAACGAAATAAATAGAAACCACAGATGGATGTAGAGTGTACTTGACTACAGAATGAATCAGAGCAGATTACCTGTGCTAGGGCTATCACTCATAAGGTTCTCATTCACGTGTGTGTGTGTGTGTGTGTGTGTGTGTGTGTGTGTGTGTATGCATGTTTGTATGTGAGTGTGTGTGCCTGTATGCATGTGTGCTGTGCGCATGTGTGTGCATGTGTGTGCATGTGTGAGTGTTTGTGCTCATATGTATGTGTGTCTGTGTGAGTGCATGTGTGCATATGTGTGTGCATGTATATGTGAGTGTGAGTGTGTATGAGTGTGTGAATGTGTATGAGTGTGTGTGCAGTGCAGTGAGTATGTGAGTGTGCACACATGCATATTTGTATGTGTGTGTGTACCTGTGTGTGTGAGAGTGAGTGTGTGCGAGTGTGTGAGTGTGTATGAGTGTGTGAGTATGTGAGTGTGAGTGTGTGTAAGTTTGAGGAATGTATGAGTGTGTGTGTGTGTGTATGAATGTGTGTGTATTGTGAGTGTATGAGTACAAGTGAGAGTAGGTGAGTGTGTGTGTGTGTGAGTGTGTGTGTGTGAGTGTGTGTGTGAGTGTGTGTGTGTGTGTGTGTGTGTGTGCACATGCACGTGCACACACATGCCGGAATTCCAAATGAAATAAGATATTTCTTAAAATGGATGTATCCAGTAAGAGTTTACGCTGCAGATCTCCTCTGTCTGTTTGAGATGAAGGAGAAGGAATGGGAGACACATAGGCACATTGTGTGTTGATTTCCAGAGTCATCAAGAGAAAATGAAAGCTATGCTGGGGTTCCCGCCATGAAATCCAAACACTATTGTGAGATTCAAAGGCCTTATCATTAAAATATGAGGACTGATGCCGCTGATGAAGACAGAGCATCTTAGTTAAAACAAACAGACGATTATCTTGGGCAACATCGTAAACAAGACCCTAATTCACGGAGCTGCTAATTTCTCTTCCCAGCTGCAGAAGACTGGCTGGGTATTTTCTCAGCACGTACACTGTGACCAACATCTGCAGAGTCCCGAAAGTCAGCACAGAGCGTGCAGCCACACACCTAGAGCCAGGGCCACAATTGGTTCCAAATCGACCTTGCCTTAGAGGCAGCCACCTTAAAGCATGTCCTGCTTCGTAGACAGATGTGCATTTACCTCTGTGGAAATCCTGGAATTGAACTCAACTAGGTCACTTCTATTCTTCACCAGACTCACTAACATCAGGAAAAGAAACTTGGGTCCATTTTTCCTACTTGAGAGGAAATGAGGCTGTAGATCTGTGGCAAAGCGAACCACAAAGCTGGCATTTAGAGAGTGGGAACCACAGCCCCCATAGCTATTCATATCTGATTCACCTCCAACAAAGAGGCACTTACACCTCCCATAAAAATAACAGCTATTGTGGCTTCATTTATATTTCATGGGCCGAGGGCCCAAAGAATCATTTTATATATAATGTTTTCGTGCTTGGTACAACTTACTTATACATAATAAAGAAGGGGAAATGGAAAAGGACGAAGAAAAGAATAGAGTAAAAATTATAACAACAAAAAGAGGAGGGGGGCACTGAATAGATGACTCAGTGGGTGAAGGTGCTTACTGCCAAGCCTGATGACCTGAGTTCTATCCCCAGGACCCCCCACGGGGGGAAGGACAGAACTAACTCCTGAAAAGTATCCTGTGCCCTCCACAAGTGCCTCATGGCACAAATAAATTGGTGAATGAATGAATGAATGAATGAATGAATGAATGTAATTTAAGACAAAGAAAGGATAGGAAGGAAAGAAATATATAGGGAGAGGACAGGGAAAGAAGGAGAAATAGAGGGAGGTGAGGAGAAGATGGGGGTACAGAAGGAAAAGAAAAGGACGTTATCTTTGAGATTAAAAGGGATGAGTCCTTGACCAAGGTCAAATGGAACTGGCATCATCCATCCAGGTCTTGAAACCCATGCACTGGCTATTGCTTTTCACTACCTCACCCTTCCATGTCTACACTTGGGTTTCATTTACCCAAAAACGAATGCAATAGCCACACACAGAGCCATCATTACTTACTGGAGAAAGATACCAAGTCATATTGAAATGCATCTTGTCATATTAACCACTGTCGTTTCTGCAACCTATAGCCAGAAACATGCAATTGCTTTCGATTCATGATGCTGTCTCTCGTACACCCCTTAAAACACACATCTGTGTCCCCTGTAACTGGGCTAACAATTAGAAACCTTTCAGTCACAAATGCCTGTCCCTACCAAGTGCCAGTGTAGCCTCTAACCCTGCCTCTAATCCCTGTGCTTAGGGAAGGATTTTCTAAGGTTGACTGCTGTCTTACCTTGACCATTGGGCTTGGAGATTTCTTTGAAGAGTTAGCCTATAAGGTGGAGCTGACCACAGTCTGTAGCCATCTCTGAGGACTGAGTTGACCAAAGCTATCTCTGAGTAACAGGCTTCCGTAGGGGCCTCACTGGAGCATAAGAGAAACCACTGGTTTGCTTTGAGCCTAAGGAAAAGTCTCCAATTCTAACATGTGGATGGCAGCTTCATTTTGACCCATCAGACATGTCAGAGAAAGAGAAAAGAGCTGGGCCGTCTTGTCCCGTCCCTCTAGATCCTGCCTGATTACCAGATGTGAATGGGAGACGCAGCCTCACCAGGTTGCCAGAAGGTCCCTTGCCCAGCGTCCTCTAGAAAGCACTCATTACTCCATCATGAAGCGTCTGCTGCAGATGGCAGAGAGCGCTCTGCTGGTTATACAAGATGAGAGCATCCCAGGACATCCACCAGGGAGCCTCTCCCTCCCCTTCCTGTGTTACCAGGTGTTTCCTTTGCCACAGCTGTAGCTGTGACCACATAGGTGGGTACACAAGCAGTCCCATCTGGCCCAACAGCTTACAGCGTGACAAGTTCAAACAGGAAGATCTAAAAACTCTCCCTGGTGCCTCAACGGATCAGTTCTGGACAAGGGCTTGCAGGTGCCACCGGATCTCATGGATCTTGTGTGAACTAGAAGGGTGTATGAACAAGGATAGAGGCTGACATCATAGAAGGAAAAAAAATGCAGAGAAAGCCAAACCTCAACTAGAGAAAGTGTAGCCATTGTGTTTCAGTCTCCAGTCTTGAGCTGGAACCCAGGACTCAGCAGGCAACCTCTGTGCCTCAGTTTCCACCTCTGCAAACAGAAGCCATGGGTCCCCGCCTCACCTAGTTATCACTGTACATGTCTTAGCCACTGTCTTTCCCAAAATAAATGCATGCATCTGCCTCCCTGCCCCCAGGAATTGTGTGTCCACATTCCATAATTACAGCTTTGATGACACTGGACTTGGAACCCTTGAGAAACCGTGATGGTCCAAGCATTTCTAGGGGCCCCAGTGGCTTCAGATACTGCAGTAATTTCAAAAGGGCGCTAGCTTCTTTGGAAGGTGTCTTTTAAACGCTGTTGAGACTGTAGGCATGATCTACCGTGCCAGGCCAGAAGCTGGTCTGTTTCTGAGAATTTTATATTACTTCTTTAATTTTTTTTTTCAGCCCGAGAAATTATGGCCGTCCATTGGTTATGCAAACTGCACTCTGTGAAGAAAGCCTAGGTTTTCGAGAACTGGTTCTCAACTTGGGATTCATGGACCACTAACACTAGCATCGCTCGGGATCTTGTTAGAAATGCAGATCTGAGTCCCACCCGACCTGCTGAGATGGAATGCTCTGTATTTTATAAAATCCTTCCTGTTGGCCAAAGCCGGGGCAGGTTTGAGAACAACTGCTCAGAGCAAGAACTCTCCTGGGTGTGATGGAAGACAAAGTGTTACAGTCTGAGGTTTCCCCTCGAGATGACTTGAGGAAGCACATGTGGTTCCGTTGTAGTAGGACTTGCTTAAGAAAGAGCATAGCTCGCAGATGCTCAAATATGAACCCTGGGTCATCGGTGAACATGAAAGACAGGGAATAGTGTTCAAGTTGATCCCTGGGGTGGAGATATAAAATCAAAAACTGCATGTATGCATATCCCTAGGCCGATTTTGGAAACTCCTTACCTTCTGTGTGTTTTCCCACTTCACTGGGGCTAAGGGTTTGGGGCCAGAGAAACACGAAAATTCTCTCCCGTTCCTGAATCTGTTCTTTAACCTTCTGCTTAATGCGATATTATTCATTAGCTGTGGAATAAGTAAATTCTAAAAGGAACAGAAAATCATCGAGCCTGGCTCACTCTACCACAGGCCCTATAGTAGCAGAGATCAGTATGTTCATAATTGAATGAGGCCTCAAATTTACACAGGTATGTAAATAAATCCTACTCCTTCATTTCTATGCAGTTTATATATTTACGTATGCACATGTTTCTATCAACATAGAAATGTATATGTTTAGCAGTTTGGACATATTTGTTAATTTTTCTCTTCTCTCAAGAGAGCTTCTTTTGAAATTAAACTGACCTGCTACTGAGTTGATACATACATAGTAGAGCTGGCTAATTCTTATGCTGAAGTAGACAAAAAAAGATGAAGCAATGTGTTTTCCGCCTATCTTCTAACCTGTATCGAGAGATAAATAAACCTCTTTACCCTTAGTAAATATTTCTACAGTTCTGTACGGCTCCGGCTTATCTAAGTGAGGAAAAAATAAATAAGATTATTTGAGTTGTTCCTTTGCTTTGGGTCATGAAGTAAGATTTAACATCTCATTAGCAAAAAATTAATCACTGCCTCTAAATTTCCCTGCTAGAATATCTTAGTAAAGCTCACTGCCTTTCACAAATGCTTGATGAACAGGCTCATTGCACCCATTTTACATGTCACTTTCATCTCGGGGTCACGCTGCACCTCCTTTTAGCCTTACCACTTCCTTTGCCTGAGAAACTGACTGCTGAGGGTTGGAGGGGGAGAGAGAGAGAAGCACCACGTTGATCCTGAACATCTGCAGAGCAACGGTCACCCTGTACCAAAGGCAGGCAGAGATCAGATGCCCAGCACAAACACACACGCATCCCAGGTGTTAGAGGGATTGGTTGGTAGAACCGTGCCAAGGGCCAACAGTAGTTACAGGGGACCAGGCTGGCTAATTCTCATTTATGTGTCCCGGAGGACAATGCTGGGAGAAGGTGGCAATCAGAAGAGGTAACTTCACCTTCACTGTCTATAAAATACATCCATACCTGCTGGCAGTGGGTTAAAAACAAGTTCTTCTACCTGTTAGTAACAGCTCTGCAGGGGATGGGAGGCAGGCCAGATGTGAACGGTTTGGCCCCTTTCTCCAACCGGAGGGAGGATTGCTAAGAATGTACGTCTGCAGACTTAAGCAACTTGCTTTTCGCCATAAAGGACGAAAAACTGGTACCTTGCAGCAGGGGCTTGAAAGTCTTAAGCTTCAGAACCCTTTAGGGAGAAAAAAAAACTGAAAAGGTTGTCTTTCAGTTTTACTCATTATTTAATGCACATCTACAAGATATTTATTTTCAATACTTGCTAGTTTTCCCCTAAAAGTTAATATTTTTCTATAAATTTGTGGGCATTTGTTTGCTCTTAAGTACAAACTGCCGGGCCACTAAACCAGCAGCCTGAGTCAAGTTGATCTGTAGGGTAAATTGAAATGTAGAGCCTTTTCCCTGACCTTCGTCACTATCTTTTGTAATTATATAATATACATTGCTAGCCCTCTCTGAAAGAAAGGCTCTGGCCACTCCCTAAGTTCCTTTTATTGCCTTTTTCTTTTTTAAAGTTACCCACGGACAGGTAAGTGTGTAGCATTCTCAAACTAAAATGTTATAAAATTTAAAACAATAAACCAACACCCCATCATCCTTCTGGGTTCTCCCATCTTTAAGGGTTTTTTTTCCTCCTCTTTTGTGTGGTGCTCGATGGAATCAAATGTGGCCTTGGACAGGCTCTGCAAGGGCAGCTACATAGTGGCTTCTTTTCACAGTTAGTTGGTGAATAAGAAAAAAAAAAGCAAAAATGGGTGGAGGTTATGTTTCTAATTACATGCAAGCTTTTATATGCAAGACTCATTAAGGACACCCCAAGCTCCCCATGGCCAACTTGGGCAGGTGAGAAAGAGCAGAAGCCCAGACTACCTGTCCATAACCTCAGGGGAACCATGGCAGCAGGGCTGGTAAAACTAGGAGCAGTGGGACAAGACAGTACACCCGCCCACGGCAGCAACCGCACCCACCAGAAAAGACCACACATCTCTACCTGCTTCCTATGCCTTCCCCCCTCCCCCCAGAATTCCATTACATAACCTTCCTTGACTCTGGGATTTTCAACCTCTCCTTTCCAGACTATACCACTTATAAGTGTTTGTAGGTTTTGAAAAATTAACAATTATATAATACAGTATAGTTCCTATCACAAAGAGAAATCATTGAAAGAATGAAACAGTCTTTTATTTCCCTGGGGGGGGGAATATGTCACACCAGAGAGATGAGCACTGTATGATCTCAACTAGACACACACACACACACACACACACACACACACACACACAAAGAGAGAGAAGAGAGAGACAGAGAGAGAGAGAAATAAAGTGATAGAAAGACAGAAGAAAAGAAAAGAACAAAGAAAGCAGAACAAAACACAGAGAGAGAGACAGAGAGACAGAGAGACAGAGAGAGAGAGAGAGAGAGAGAAAGACAGAGAGAGAGAGAGAAAGAGAGAGAGAGAGAGAGAGAGAGAGAGAGAGAGAGAGAGAGAGAGAGAGAGAGAGAGAGAGAGAGAGAGAGAATTTTGTCCATGTGGCCTTAGTAAGCAAGGCAAACAGCCTACAGAGGTTTTCGTTCTCCATGTTAGTAAGAAAAAAAAAATTTTTTTTTTGGTCTGAGGAACAAGGTAATTCAGAAGATAAAAGGCAAGCCATTCCCATGGAGCAGAACAAGCACTACTAATGAACAAGTCGATGCAGAAGTAAGTGTGGTTGCCACTACAAATGACCACAGGTAGCTCCCCTAATCACTTCAGAAAAAAAAAAAACATATATAAGTTCTTCTTTTCCTTTCCCTTTTCCTTCTTCCCCAGTATTCTTCCATAAATCTCATGGGCTTTCTGTTGATTCCATAGCCTAGATATAATTTTATATATACACATTAAAATACATCACCAGACACAGATCTGCATGTCCAGGGCTGTCTCTCCAAGCTGCCCACACCCTGGCAAAGCCAGCGAGCCAGTTGCTGCTAGCTTAGACTCAAAGCTCTAATCAATCACCAGCGAAACAAGCAATCACTTCTCATCATAAAACATCAGACCATCTTCTTGCCCAGCGAAGTTAACACAATGAGGCCATGTTTCCTGTGATTTTAGGAAAATGTAAATTACTTTAGAGCACCCTTGTCTGGCTAGATCCAATAGATGGGATTTGATTTTACAAATGACATGTGCTAGATAGATTCATGGGTCTTTCTTTGCTGTGGCATGGGTTACAAATCTACGGACTGTGTCTCATTTGAGATGATTTCTCGTTCTTTAGATAGTAATCCAAGTCACCCCTGAGAGGGTACTAGATTGTTATCATAGGATGAGTCTGGGAGGAGGCTTGGGTAACTTCCTTTGTAAATTAGCAAAAAGACATGGTCTCACCTCGGACTAGTCAGGTTAGCAGGTAATGAAAGGCTGTGTGGAATTCTGTGTGGGTTGGGAATTCTGAATCATCCTCACCCAGATCTCTTTTCTTAGGCGTCTCGGCTAACATGTGCGGTATGGCTCTGCTAGGCATGATGAAAGCACCCAGGCAAGGCTTGAAAATATGAGGATAAGGGGGAAAAAATTCAACCCATTGCCGGGAAGAACATTTGTCAGTTAGTTCTCACTTCGGTCCTACTTTAGAAACAAAGAAGCCAGTGCAGAATACTTAAGGCATAAACCCGTGCCTTGCAGAGTGGAGTCTGGGTCTGGTTCTTGGAACTTCACCTCCCATTTCTTTGCTGAATAATCTTGCTAAGAGCACCGCTCTACGCTATCACTCTATTTCACAGCCCCATGCTTGCTCTCAAGCCTGAAGGGAAAACCTATAATAAAAATTCATGAACAATACAGTATGAAAACAGACCCACGATTATTACAACAAGTGTGTCATTGAATCATGGAAATTATAAACTAAAAGAGACCTTAGAAATCGTGGACTGCTTTAGAGGTACCCCTCCTTAAATAGTTTTCTACCCCCTCTCCCAGTGTAATATTGTGGGCTAAGGTACTTGGACATGAACCAAGCTGGGACAATGAACCCAGATTCCCGTTCTAGTGAGGACATCCTGAGGCTCGCAGTGGCGTGCTTTGTTTCAGCATCCACGGTCATTACCTTTCATTGATCCAATGAACCTGGAGTCAATAAAGCTTCACCTTAAAGTCCTACTCAGATAATCATTTCGCAAGGTGCACCTTTGCCTGCAAGTTTTCCATCAATGGAGAAGACTGCATTTAAATAAAAGAAAGGGGGTCTGGGGGGTAGCTGGGTAAATGGATCGGCTGGTAACTTGCTGAATAGGCATGAGAACCTTCACGAGATACGGTGAGATAAGTCCGAGGTCCTCGGATGCCAGTAAAAAGCTGCGCGCGCACGCGCTGACATGGGCCTGTAACCACATTTTCTCCGGGATTAGACGGACTGGGAGGTTTCCGCAGCTGGATGACCTGCCAGCCAGTCTTGTTGAATCTGGGAGGGACAGGCTCAGTGAGGGGGTGAGCGGGAGAGACTGGGAGGGGAGGGAGAGGAGGAGGAAGACGGAGGAGGGGGGAGAGGGAGAGACAGGACCCTGCCCCTCAAAAATAAGACATCCTAACGTCAGCCTCTGCTTCACCATGTATCAGCACACACATGTGGGAATACATTACACACAAACACAAAAGAAGGGATGTCCAACATACACGTTATATTACAAAATACCACGCAATTATCTGATGCAACTGTTGGCTTGGCAGGTAACCTGCAGATTAAACCACTCCCTGGGAACTAAGGGCTCCCTATAGAACCGTATCTAATTCCACTTCCCGTTAACCACAGACAGCGAGCTCTTATCTATTAAGAACAGTCAGACAATTTTTATGGGTCCATTTTTCCCATGTCTCTTTTAGAACAACATACAGTATAATTATGTGTGTGTGTGTGTGTGTGTGTGTGTGTGTGTGTGTATGTGTGTGTATGTGTGTGTATGTGTGTGTATATGAGTGTGTGTATGTGTGTATATGAGTGTGTGTGTGTTTACGAGTGTGTGTATGTGTGTGTATTATATGAAAATCTATGCAATCATTTATATCTAGCATCTATGTATCTGTGTAACTATCTCTCACAGATGTATCTATCTGTCACCTATATATTTATCTATCTCAAAATCACCCTTACAGCTGAGAGTAAATCAGTCATCAGTGGCCTAGAGAGAATTACATCCCTTGGCATTTGATCCAGGTTAACTGGCATCTTCCGAAGGGACAGGGAGATATCAACTTTTCTCTAGTTTAGGGAAAGTGGGTTTGCCCGAGGAAGCTCTGGCGGGCTAGAGCTCTCTGCACTCTCCCTCGGAGTCTGCCTTCCTACCTGGTTACCCAGTTGCTTAGTCCTTGGATTGACCCTTCCCAGCCAAGTCAGACCTAATCCCTTCATGAGCCCAGATCCCAGAAAGGTCAGATGTCCCCAGCACCTCGACGTATGCTGGCTTTTGCCTCATCGCCTCCCAACACTTTGCTGACGGAGTATGAGCTATAACTTCCTCCCATGCAGGTAATCATTAGGTTGATGAAGGCTGGCAAGGAAGGGGCTTTGATTGCCTCAGAATTCCCACCTGCTTCCTGAAATAGGAAAAGGAACTTGTTTGAAGCAAAAGGGAAGTCTAGAATGCGGTTACGGTGTTATATTTCAGGGCATCTCTTTGCTTTAGTTTTTGTTTTTCAGAAAGGCAGCTGTCACATGTGTGTGAGCTGAAATCCCACGAAGGAAACAGAAATAAAACTTAACGTAGGACTGAGTAGAAACTCTGCACATGAGCTCCAATCAATAATAACAAATAATACTATTAATAATGTTAACTTAGTAAACTTTGCTTAAATAACTACCACAATCACTATACTAGTCTGAAACCGCTGAAGAAATATGTAAGGGAGTGAACTTTTCGAGTGTGTTGTGTTGATTTTAACACACAACACACACACACACACACACACACACACACATTTTTGTACGCATCTACGTAAACATGTAATTCTTTTATTTGTTTCCCAGCAAATCTTGTAAAAGGTAAGGTTTGTGAGCAGGCTACCAGGCCTCTGAGAACTTTCATTGGCTAAAACTGATGGTGTTATTTCCCCAGAAAAAGAAAAAAAGAAGTAAGATATTCAAATTACAATAGAAAACTCAATGCCATTATCGGATGCATTTACCACTCAGTGCGGCCCACATTCTTCTATACTGAGGACCTCTTGTGGTTCTCTGTTTCCTGCTAGGGGAAGTAAGTGGGAACCCTCACCATGACAGCAGTGCCCTTCCTCCTCAGGCTGTACTCAGCCACGGCGCTGACTCACCGAACAAAATTATCAGCAGACACTTCAGGATCAGGGGCCAGCTCTGCCGCTCCGCCCGAATGAGTGTGAGAGACAGGAAGCTGGAGTCTGGGAGAAAAACAGGAGCTTCTTGGAAACCCCCAAACTCTACGCTCTTTGTCCTAGGTTAGAAAACTGTTTTATTTATCTATTTATTTTTTTTTATCTCCTGTGCCATCTGAACTCTTGTTGAGTGGCTCCCCCTACCTGGCTCCTGCAAAGTTATTCCTTCTTGGAGCTATTCTCCCTGTAACCTGTTCAAAGATTTGAAAATTGTGCTGTCTGTCTTAGATGGTAGAAATAGACAAGGACAATGTCCCGAACCAATAACAGGTTTGGAGACATTCCTTCCCTTAGGAACCGATAGAGGATGGGGCCTTAGGGAGTACTGGGCTTCCTTTCCAATCAGCACCCCTGAAATTCAGCCACCACCTTGGCCTCTGGTGAATCCTAAACGGACAGGAAGAATTAAGCTGCTCATTGATTTTGAGCACCAAAACTGTCATTTATATTTGGCAGTCGGGCACAGTGGCCTGTTTACAATGTCAGCATCTGGAAGTCATGAGGATTGTGAATTCTAGGCTGGCCTGCGACACATACCAAGACCCAGTCTGAAAAATCAAAAATTTAAAGAAAAAAGAAAAAAAGGAAAAAAAGCCAGTATTTGTTCTTAATGGAAACCACTGGACCCTAGTCTTCTTTTAAAGCTTTTGTTGTTGTTGTTGCTGCTGTTGTTGTCTTTTGGTTTGGTTTTGCTGCTGTTGCTGTTGGTTTTTGTTTGCTTTTTTCCCAAAGGGAAGTGTGTTGTTAGATTGAGAGCTCTGGTTGCTGTCCTGAAGGACCTGGGTCCGTCCGATTCCGATTCCCAGTACCCACGTGGAAGCTCACAGATCCAGGGGATGTGACAGACCGTCTTCTGATCTCTGCAGGTACCAGGCATGCATGCCCTACAGAGACATACTTACAGGCGAGGCAATTATACCCATTAAAAATAACGTAAAATAAAATGACTAAGAGAACTGTGTTTTATTTACGTAACGAATTTAAGAGAGTGTCACCCTTCTGTGGGAAAGGATAAAGTCATTTTAGAGGATGACGATTCCTGTCCGGGATTGTTAATGCTGGAAGGTCAATCCCACCTTCTAAGTGGAGATTGGAGGCAGTAAGTAGTTAACTAGATTACCAGTGACATAATTAGCAGATTGTTAAGATCAGGGTGCTACTGCATAGGTTTCCTGAGGTGGGATCCCACTGTGAGTTACTTACTGTGGGGAAGAAGCCAGACGTTAAGACCAAATACCAACTTGGGTGAGCGAGCAGCTCTGTACTTCTGGAGGTCAGAAGGTGGAGAACTGAGGTTTGCTGGTTTTATTTCACAGAACTTCTGATCACAATGCAAATTCTGTTCCCAGAATCCGAGAGAGGTGACAGACACTTCCTGGGGAGAGCATTCCTTCACCTCTCCTAACTTGTTTCTTGCTCTTGTCACATGAGGTCCTAGCCTCCCTGGGTACACATCCTCTCCACTGGTTCTAACCCTAGTTTCCATCCTGAGCTCTGCTTAAAGTCAAAATATTTTTGCTTCTAACTTCCTGCCTCACATTTGACCACACAGATATAAAAATCACTTGTAGGAGGGTAATTACACCAATGCTGTGGAAGATGTATAATTTGTTTAGAAATGCTTAAATTCATCTTCTTAGTGTGTTGCGTGCGTGTACTTAGTGTAGTACTCCCAAGCTACTGTGTGTGAGTGGCCTTCAGAAGCTACCTTGCAGGAGTCAGTTCTCTCCTTCCTCCCTTGTGAGGGGCCCAGGGATTGAACTCGCATTGTCAGTCTCTGAGGCAGAGACCCTCACTGGCTGACCCATCTCACTAAGCCTAGAAGTGTTGTGACTCTCGAACTGGCACATCATTTCTGCTCTCTGGCCTCCTGATGCGGAAGGGAGTTCCTAACGGGGACGTTATTTTTAGATCTAGGAGACAGCAACAGCCGTGAGTCTAAACATGCAGTTCCTTACGATACATATGACATTCTGGGGCAAGCAACGATTTTTTACAGCACGCTTCTGAGGCTCGGTCAATACTGCATTGCTGGATGTTTCCAGAACATTCTTAATGATTATATGAAAGCCAGGATTGGGAAATTAGATCAACTCTTTGCTGTGGAGATCCTGTCTTCCAGAAAATTCTGCTGACTGAGAGACAGCCAAATACATTTATAATAAATAAAAAACTAACACGTGAAGCAACACAATGTGAGGAGGGTGTTGGCTCAGACATCCCCCCGCGGAATCCTCACGATTCATTGGGGGGGGGGATTCAACGCCAATTTTGACTTTGTACCTCGCTAGTTTAAGGAGTCGTGATCTAATGATACACCGCATAGACATGTTTTCAAGTAAATAAATAAACAAACCAATGTGCACCATTTCCCGACTACAGAAATCACTTAACATTCAGCTCGCTACTTGTTTTAGAGAGGCAATGTGTTGCTGACGTAGGTGCTGTGGAGGTTTTAAATCGGCTGCGTACTTGGACCTGCTCATACTTGTTTTCTTCTCGGCTGATGACGTCATCACGTCACCGCAGCAAGACTGGAATTCCTACTGAAATTACTCTTCTCCAGCCAGGAACGCCATTCGCTGTGTTTTCCCACAAATAAATGCTAGAGTATCCTGTGAGAATTTTGTCTGTGCTTTTAGAGACATAGGAATCCTTTGGCTGTCTTTATTATTTTCCAGTTAAGCTCATTACAGGCAAATAAAAAAATTAAAGGATCAAGACTAACCTTTGAGTGCCAATGAGTTAACCCGTCCCTTCTTTAAATTCAGTGGTCCTTATCTAGATTTTTCTAGAGTTTTCTAAGTCATTGTAAACATCGAGGAAATCTTCTGAAGGTACCTTCAGGTGCTGGGTGTGTGGATGATTTCTGGACCACCTAATCTACTAGTGAAAAGATAATTTATTTATAGCGAGAGAAAGAAAACCTTTTAGAGATTAATGTTCCATGCTGTACTTTAAAGACATGGAGCTATTTTAGCTTGCATAGGTTAATTCCTATCACGGTGTTTTAAATTACTATTACATTTATTTATCTTTTTGTTTGCGAGTGTTCGCCTGTATGTATGCCTGTGCACCACCAAGCCATGCGTGTCATTGGATGGTTGTGAGCCACCAGGTGGTTACTGGGAACAGATCTCAGATCCTCTGCAAGAACAGCCAGTGCTCTTAGTCAGTGAGCCATCTCTCCAGCCCCTCCCTTATGGTGATTCCGAATGCCAACTAAGTCAAAATGCCAGGATGAATGAATTCATTTTCCTTTTCATTGAAACACCTTATATGCTGGGGTATGCTAACGTGAGGGTTGTTATCTAGGCAACATGAAGGAACTTTGCTAAGTAACAGAAATCCACCTTACTCATTAGCTCTATGATTTCTGCATCTATCGCCTGCATTTAGTGTATAATAACAAGCAGCCCGTGACCTGGAGGAAAAGAATGCAGATTAACAGGAACTCTAGCACTAACTCAGATGATGGGCACTGAGGAATTAATCTATCTGGACTCAGTGACTTAGTCTCTAGGAAACAGCTATAAAGAGGTGGCTTGCTGCTTCCATAGATTATGTGTTTCTGTATCAAACTATAGCCCACGACATGTCAAGTAAACCTCTACAAAATCTGCCAAAATATTTGAAAGGTAAAATGATGTCACTGTTGTCTTCTTAAAAGTCTTGACTCCTCTTAAAAGAAGAGCTGAGTTTTGCATGTCGTTACCATTACCTTCCGACTATGGTCACGCAAGGGATTATTGACTTTAACATTAGCACAACTGTGATAATTTGCATATCACCCCCAATTATTTTTAATTTAAAAACTGCGTGTATCATCTTGAAGTAGTAGGGAAATTGAGAATGTGCTAGAAGACCTGTTTATAAAGTACACATTTGGGTTTCACCTTACCTGGGGAAAAAGCGAATGATTATCTGTTGTTAAGTAAAAGGAGTGATGGTAACGTTTTAAAATGTGATATGACTTATGACTGGAGCACAACTATGGATATATGCCTTAGATGAGACTCTCCTAAGAGCAAGTGATCCGCCTTTCAATTAGTTGCAAAGGCCATTTGATCCCTCATTTTGATTATACAGAACACCCTATCATATTGTCATATACATTAAGTTGTGGTTATTAAACACTGCCAGGAGAGATTTTCATATGAAAAGTTCATAGATGGAATTTAAAGCATCAACCTATTTCGACCACTGGTAGTGGTTAACATGTCCCATTCCCCACCCCACCCCACCCCGGGCAGGGCTGAGATCTATGTTAGCAGTTAGAGAAGGAGGGGGGGGGGGGGGGGAGGGGAGGGAGGGGGGGGGGAGGGAGGGGGGAGGAGGGAGGAGGGGGGAGGAGGAGGAGGAGGGGAGGAGGAGGAGGAGAAGAAGAAGAAGAAGAAGAAGAAGAAGAAGAAGAAGAAGAAGAAGAAGAAGAAGAAGAAGAAGAAGAAGAAGAAGAAGAAGAAGAAGAAGAAGAAGAAGAAGAAGAAGAAGAAGAGGTGTAGCACGAAGCTAAGGGCTCGGTCTGAATGCAGAAAGCCAATAAATACCATATAGTCAAGCCAACACCTTTTTTGTCCCCCACTAACTTTTCAATTGTTCAGTGCAATTATTTCAACTCACATTTTGCCTTGATTCCATTCTCTTTTCCTATCACGCAGACACACCCCAGCAAGGACACACTCAAGATGCTAGGAAGGCATTTGATGTACTAAGAAAATCTCTCTAGACCTAAGGGGATTGGGAGACCATAGCATAACAATCTTGTCAACATCAGAAACTGTTGCATGAGCTTGACACTTAGGGAATTTACTCTTTATCAAGCTCAGTAAGTACGTGGTGATTTACATAATATCTCTCAGCTCATATTGGATCTTCACAGACATGCGGTGTCTGTGATAAAAATATACATAATCAAAACTTCAATATCTGTGGTCAACGGTAATCCAACATGATCTAAATTAATCTAAGACCAAACCAAGCACTGAAAAAACATTGATTTTTTTTCAAGAACTTACCATAAAAATATCTTAAAAGAAACCCAAGAACTTAGAAGCAAAATTACAAATAAGTTCAGTCAAACACTATCTAGATTGTGTTGCCTCTATTTTTTCATTCCACAATCATAGCATAGGCATACGATAGTGTTTAAGATGTGTTTTCATGTTCAATATGAAGTGGTGGCGTGAACAGTATTAAAAAGCAAAAACCACAGACTTATGGAACCTCTGGGTTAAGGATTCATTTCTTAAGATACAAAGATCCTTTGTCTGAAGGGAAGAGGTGATACTTTACAGGTACCACATAATTTAAGGTATCCTGGAGACCTCCCTGGTAACCTGATGCCTTGTTATGGAAGCCAAGTCCCTTCTGTGACCAGGAGAGCCACAGCTTCCTAAACGCAGGACCCAGGTAAAACGATGATGCCGGTACTTACCCCTGAAGAAATAGCTTTCCATGTCAGCCACAGTCTTAGGTGCCCCACTCGTGCCTAATCTTGTCAGAGGCCAGATTCAGATTACACTGACTGGCCAACAAATAGAGAAATTTCAGTGTCCAGCCCCTGTGGGCTTCAAACTCTCTATTCATCCTAAAGGAATTCTCCATCATCTGCATGCCTGGCTACTGACTATTTTCTATCTTCAGAAGCTGACTCATTCCAAGGTCTGCTGTGTGGCTTATCATTATCTTGTCCAAAGACAAAAATGCACTTTGAATTCAGATGCGAATGCCCTCAGACTAGAGAATCTGGAGAGAGGCACTGGGACTCTGCTGCAAAGGGCAGAGCCATGAGGGAAACATTAACGGCCAATGTGGTTGGCTTCCCCCTCTAGAAATACCACGTTGATAAGACAAACGAACAAAATACAACAACAACAAAAAAATGATTTTTTTTTGCAGTATCTCTATGCAGATACTGTGCTCAAGGTGTTTACTTCATTTTAAACCCGGACACTTCCATATTGACATCTTGAGTTCTCATAGAGGCATGGATACAAAATGATATGGTGTAGCCCCCCATTTCATAGAAGCTGTCCATATTCTTATGCCTATTAATTTTGTAACTACTTAAGTGTTTGGTCTAATGAGCTCCACCGTGGGGGAGGGGGGGAGTGGCCTGATGACCGCATGCTCTTAATACGAAAATGAGCAAGATACCTTTCTGATCGTACATCCCCCCTTGTACCTAAGATGGGTGGGTGGTCTGTGGAGGTGTCAAACAATGCAGACAGATAGCTTCTTGTATCTTACATGCTACTATGTGAAGAGATTTGGCCCCGAGGATGACATTCTAAAGGTAATCAATGCTACCTCAGATATGCAGCCTTTAGAAAGATAAGTGAGGAAATTTTCCCCAAAGTTAAAGGGAGAAAATAATACAACTATCCCACCGAGTCCACCTAATCCCCACTCCCCATTCCCTCAGTTGTCACAGCTCTGGAACAAAGTTTCAAGTTCATGACAGAAATATTAACCCAAAATTCCCCCATGGCAGAAATATCAGATTACCACCACATCTTAAGGTGGTGGTAATTCTTTGGACTCTCAGGACATTTCCGAAGGTCCAACCTATGTGCCACAGCAGAACAATGATTCAGGAATTTGAAATTATTTCTGCGTTCATTACCCAACCTTCTCACAGCCTGTATTAAAAATAGTAGACACACAGGAAGTCCCCGGTTAAGCATCTCCTCCAAGTTTTAAGCAACTCAAATGATTGAGTCTTCTTTCCAAGAACCGGCAAAGATGTTAAAGGAACATCTAACCAGCTGTTCTGAGAGAATTCTCTCATCCGGACCAATCGATTCTCATTGATAAGACATAAGGGCTACCTCTGCAGCCTGTTTTACCTCTCCATTCCCCTCTGCTCTGCAGTCCCCACAGCAGCACAGGGCTCTGTCTTTCCTTGGGCTCCTTTCATTGCAGAGTGAGTTGCCCACTCCTTCACGAAGCAGCACTAAAAACAGACTGCAAAGAGCTCCCCGGTGCAGCCTGCTCTCACAGGGCGATTGCCACAGTTCTCCAGATAACCACACGCTCAACTGGGATCTATGACAAGCAGTCACTGGGAGATTGGCAATATGCAAATCTAATAACTCTCTCTCTCTCTCTCACTTACTTGTCTGGGTCTGAACTGAATTATCAGCAAAAAGAAATCACCATGTAGTGAATGAAATTAAGTCACGGAGAAACCTAATGGGGTTCCCTGGAGCTGTTTAAGTTTCTTTAAATATGCCTCACCCAAGGCACTGTTAAATAAGCATTCGGCAAGAGGAAGAGTCACTTTATCATCCCGATGACAGAAACCATACCCAAAGCAGAAAAACTAAGACATGTATGTAGCACAATGGTCTACAGCAATGCCTTTAAAATTACACTGAAGCCAAAACGCATTAGCACAGCCAAGCACAGCCAGAGATGATCTTTTCCCAATCTTTTGGAAGGAAAACATGTATCGCTTCTAAAAGGCATCTAAATTTATTCTCTAGAAATATAAAAATAGCCTGTCAGTCAAAGCGATTAAAAAGCAAAAGAAGACGAGGACAAAGGACATCGAGAAGCGGACATAAGCAGTTACATACCTTGAAGAGCTACATAACCCTGAAGACAGGGTCTCTCACGTTAGGATCACTCTGCTATTTGAAGGAAGCATAACCAGCTCCTGAGCCTTCCAAATGACTGTCTCTCACGAAAATGAAATTAGCTAAAATGCTATTCAGACATCAAGCCCTATGCTAACATAATCCCGAAGAAGAAAGGAGAGGGTCTACTCGTGCTGAGGAGCGTATCCAAGGCTTTCTGACTTTCACAGAATTAGAAAACAAGGAGTGCCTTCCTGTCTGCCCTGTCTACTTCGCTGCTTACTTGAAGCAGTAAACTGCAGAGTTGGTCTCCAGGGCAGACTGGGAAGGGGTGGGCACAGTTTAGATTCATTTTGCATTGGAGCAAATTTTGAAAAAAAAAATTTACAGATTCATTTCCATGTTAGAGGCTGTCATTCTTGCTCGAAGAAGCTGCGTCCTTTGAGAAGGCAGACAGGGAAATGGTCGTCTCCATCAGAGAGAACATTTCTAGCAGCCTCACCTTGCATCCTCCCATCCTCCCATGACATTACCTTCCTCTTTACTCTTTCATTTAAGCGTTCGCTCCGGTCTTACTCTGTGTCTGCAGAAGTGATCAAGCTTTGAACTTAACACAACCGTGACATCAATATCAGCCACATAATTTCTCTTCCGAAGAAACTTTTTAAAACACTTGCCGGATACAGATCCAATAATACTAGCACACTTATCACCCAAGACAGCTAACGTTACATCGGAGGCTGTAAGGAAAATGACTTCGAGATTTTAAAAAATAAAACAAAAAAATATTATCACCCCCCCCTTTCTCCGACCTCTTGGGACACAGGACGTCTGAGGTAACCGAAGAAAGTGATAAGTTTTCATTTTCTCGATGTTCTTTTTCAACTGAATCAAGAGAATTCCCAAACTTGGCCCCCGAAAACCCATATAAAATTAGTGGAAACTTCTGTTACAGAAAGCATAGCCCCTTTCAATTCCCATCCCAGATTTTAATTTCTGCCTGCTTTGGGGGGAAGGGGAGTCCACCCATGCCTTCGGCGAGACATAGAAACAAGATAAACAACACAGAAACGACAAACAGGTCAAAGGGAAAGCACAGATAAATGGTAGGAAGAAAAAAAAGGGGGGGTGGGCGCAGAAGCAGAAAGCACCAACAGCGAGACACAAAAGGCTTGCGATGCTCACGTCGGAAGACTTGGCTCTTTACCTGAAGGAACAGTGGAGTGACCCAGCGTCCGGGTGCCTTGACTGACTGGATTTCGTTTGGGGTTTTTGTGAATAATTATTGTTTCTCAGTGAATGCTTTGGTTGGGTCAGTTTGGTTTGTGGCTTGCCTTGGCTTGGTCGATTTATTTAACTGCTAGCAAAAGGAGCTCTCGGCTTGGAGGCAGGGGTCCCCACGCTGCGCTGCCCAGGCACAGCGCTGGTGGGGAACGCGTGGCTGCGACTGCCCGGACTGTCGCCGCTCCGGACGCTTGGAGGTCGTCGCTGCTAGAGAGCCTGTATGTCACTCCAGGCTGTTGAGCTCCTGTCTATTTGCCTGTCTGTCAGTCTGTCTGCTTCAGGAAAGGGGTGGGGGTGATGTCCAGGCTTTGCTCCGCTCCTCTCTCTCCGGAGTAGGCACCGTCTCCTGCAGCCAGTCCTTGCGCTGATCTGTCCGCCCCTCTGCGACCTGCGGTCCCGCCAGCAATGCGGGGAGCCCGCAGTGTCTCTGATACTTTGCTACTTTGCGCTCCGGCCACTTCCTTAGTTCGGGTGGGAGGAGGTGACTGCAGGGAGCGAGTGCGCGGGGCTGGTTGTCACTGTCCCTCCTTCTCCCTCTCCTTCTCTCTACCCACTGGGTTCTCTCTCTCTCTCTCTCTCTCTCTCTCTCTCTCTCTCTCTCTCTCTCTCTCTCTCTCTCTCTCTCTCTCTCTCTCTCTCTCTCTCTCTCTCTCGTTTCTCTATCTCGCTACCTCCCTCGCTTGCAGGATTTCGATCTCTCTGGCTGAGTGTGTCCACCTGCCGGTCACTCTCGCCGGAGTCAGCAGCCTCGCTGGGGCCCCCTGACTGCCCCGCCCGGCCAGGCTATGCCCTCCCACATGGCTGGCTAGGCTCCCAGGCAGCGCCCAGCTTCTCCCTGCCAGTTGAAGACGCGTCCGGCCCGGCGGGCACCAAGAGCACGGAAAGCATTGCACATGGCCCCCCAATAACTCCCACCCAAGACCCGTGCTCCCGACCCCTCCGCGGAGGGAGATGGCCCTGAGGGGACGCCTGGTGATGCCCGGTCGCTGCGCCACCACGCAAAGCCGAGGCTTGAGCGCAGCCGGCACCTGCTCTGTGCGCCGGGCGCTGCCATCCCCACTGCTCTCGCCACCCCTGGGCTGGAGACAAAGCGCATGAGCCACGCGCGTGGCAGCGCGAGCATCATTAATCAGAGAGGAAACTGGCGCGCTGCCCCGGCCCCGCCACCCTACCTCTCCCTCCCAGCCATCAGGAGCGCCCCGGAGCCCAGCCCTTGCCTACCTCGCTGGGGTACCACCTCCAGTCTTAGGGATCTTTGGCCAGAGCTTCTGGCGCTCTGGTACCCCGCTCTTACTCTCCGGGGCCAAGTGCAGAAAACAGCCCAGGGCAGCAACACCTCACCCCACCCAAGAAATAATTCTCAGCCCTGAGCTCTCAGATGCCCAGGCTTTAGAGCTGAGACAGACCACAAGTCCAGCTGCTCAGCGAGGCTGGTCGTCTGAATGCAAGACCGCCCAGATCACAGCCGCCTCCTGCCCCGCTGGGCGCTGATGCGCTGACTGAGAGAAACCGAGCACTGCAGAACCCAGAGGGGTAGGGCTGGGGCAGGGAGCAGAGTTGACACCTGAAGAAATAAAAGCCCTGATTTACCCATTTGTTTTGGAGACGCGTACTATTTTTAATATGTTCAATTCATTTTTTTTTTCATTATCTAAGGGCACACTACCAAGAGGAGGAAAAAGTACAGTGAAGAGTGAATAAATTTCCGGAATACCACCCACCCGCGAGCGACTACACATGCTACTTTCCTGACAGCATAGGTCACCAGCCAAGAAAGTCCATTCTAGCTTCCTACCCCCAGCTGAGAGCAAGGCATTGGATTCTGGGCTTCTTGGCTGGGTTGTTATTAATGGGTAGCAAAATTATAGTTGTGTACTTCTGTGTGCAACTGCCAAAGCTCGTTTTAACAATCTCCAATAGCCGAGCTTCTGAAGTGCAGACAGTGAGTTAACTGTGGATCTGCTGCAATGCACAATACATTGGAAAAAAACAAACAAACAAACAACCTTACCAGTGGTGATTAGAAACACCACGAGCAAACAAATGTATAACTACCATAAACTACGCCACAAAGTATCTTGTTTTATTTTTATTTTTTTACTTCTATTTAGGTACACCTACCTTTAATGGTAAATGTTTAAAAAAAAATGAAAACCAAACAAAACAGGCTCATAAGACACATGGCTTCCGTGGTATTCTAGAAGAGTGATTTGTGTATAGCGCCTGTATGGTCATGCTGCCAGCTACTAATATATAGATTAGAGATTTTAAAGTCTGTGGTGGTGTGTGTGTATGTGTGTGTGTGTGTGTGTGTGTGTGTGTGTGTGTGTTCTCGCATGCATGTGTGCACTCCGGGGAGTAGAAGTTGGGTTGGTCCTTGAACAGATCTTTATTCTCTAGGTTAGAGTCTGCCTCTGGGTTTCCACTTCTGCAGGGAAGCGGGGAGGACACATCCACAGCACAAAGTTTCAGGCAAAAGGATCCTAAAGCTTTCAGGACTGACACCTTGGCATGAGCTCCATCTTTCCTACTAACACCTCTCAAAGCGTACTGGGAAGTGTTTTCCAGCCATTTCGAATGTAACAGAAAAAAATTAAAATGTTTTTAATCCTATCCCAAGAACAAAAGACTAAATCTCTTCTTGGGAAATTGTATTAAGTTGTGTATATCATCAGTGTGGATATCTCCTCCAGACAAAACCACCCCCCCTCCCACCCCCAGCTACACACGCATATATACTCATGCCTCCCCACACAAAACCCAATTCTGTAAACCAGAGTGGAAATTACAGCTTTTGAAAAGGACAGGGGAATTCTGTGAGAATTTTTAGTTTAAAAAAACAAAACAAAAGAAAAACTCTAGCATGTAAGACTGACGAGAAGTTTCTAAATCTTAACATAGTGGACAAACTGGATGATGATATTTAGTGCAACATCTCTTGTGAATTTTTAAGCTCGGTTTGAAAATAAGGAGTACACTTGGAATTAAAACATTAAAACTCAATTTTATTTTCTGTCTTTTCCTCTAGTATATTTTTGCCAACAAATCAGTGGCCTGAGAAGGCTAAAGTTTATTTGAGGCCATGTTGCTAATTGGTATTCAGCTATCCAATTTAAAAAATTTGTGTGCTGGTGTGGGACTGAAATATCCTCTTGGGGCTATTAGGCAGGTAGTGAGCAATGTTATTATTGTAGGCGTTCGGAAAGTGTGCACATTTCCTTAAATGATTTGAAGTGGTTCTTAACAGTTCAGGCCCTTGGCCTGACATATTAACAGATATTGCATTGTGTAAAATGAGATCTTCTGGGTTGGGCCTCTGAGTGATAAAGTCACAGTGGTAGTGATGTCCTCACTTTAAAGATGACATAGAGGAGTGGGAAAACAGGAGGTGCTGTTACTCCTGGTCTGAGGGCCCTTGAGTGTTTGCTGGCATTGTGTTTGAAATGAGGGAGTGAGCCTGTAACCAGGTAACCCTAGCTCAGGGAGTTGAGCTCACCTACACACTGGCAAACATCTGAGACTGTTGACAAGCTGCTTTAAACACATATTCCCCGAAGACACTAAATTAGTGCCCTTTAATGAAGCTCTCAAATTGGATTTTCAAAATAAGCCGAATTGCTAGAATAACCCAACTGCCTTTATGAGCACCTTTCCAGCTGAAGCGAGAAGTAGGATTTCCGTGCTGTTGAACTTGCAACATTTCTCAACAATTAGGTTGTGAGGAACTCCACTTAAGGGCGGACACCCCCTCCACTGTAAAGGCCCACATATTCCCTAGAGAGACTTCTCATCTGCTTCGTATCCAGCAAAACCGGCTAGGGTCTATTAAATATCAGTCTTGGGGTTGGGTTTCAAGCTTTAGAAATATAAGTGAGGGAGAAAGGCAAGGAGAAAGATGGGGTGGGGTGAGGGCGGTTCGATGGCAAGATTAACATTTCAACCAGAAAAGTCGAGAGCCCCATTCTTATTCTGTACTCAGCCAAAATAACTCCAAAAACACATTTCAGAACATCAACAAAGACTGTTACATCATGTATGCATCTGAGCGTGAAGAAATGTCACGATCAAAAACAAAGAGGACTTCGGAGACTAGAAACCAAATGTTCAGATGGCACGGATCCCTTGGTTCCAACTCTGTCTCCTCTGCAGTAGGCTGTGTGCAATGTAAGAAAATTATCCCGTGAGCAGGCAGACCATAAATGACCCCTGGCCTGCGCTCCCACGAAGTGATGCTCTGTTGCCAAAGCAGCTCAAGACGATTCTTAAAAATAAACGTGTTTGGAGCTTTCCTGGAGCCTCCTCTGAATCAGAGGAGGGGCTTTGGAGAGGCACGGGCGGCATCTGCTACAGGGAGCTTTGGAAAACCTGTCAGGGAAAGATCTGAGCAACAATAGACCAGGGAGGCTGCTGAATAAGTTACCTTGTTTCTTTTCAGCATTCCTGGGCCAGATACTTTGACACTCAAAGCATCTCGCTTGCCCCGCCTCTCCTGTCCCACAATGCCGGGATGCAGAGCACTGTGTTTGCCCATTTGCATCCTGAGAAGCCCCAGGTTCTCATGGGATCTGGCAGGGGGACAGAGGCAGGAAGACTTTCTTTCTGCAGAGCAGGGGTGGGATACCCTTGTCACCTACTACTCTAGGGCCACTTCAGATAGAAGTATAGTTCCACATGGAACCCACTAGAGGTATTATTATTATTGCTTTCTATTTTGCTTGTGGGTGTGCTGTCTGTTAAGTATGCACATGTGGTGTGGGCACCCGTGTATTTGCAGTTCGTATTCACGTGTGTGTGTGTGTGTGTGTGTGTGTGTGTGTGTGTGTGTGTGTGTGTGTGTGTGAATGCCAGAGATTGACATGCCCCTGCTCATCTCCACTTTTATTTATCAAAGTGGGGTATCTTGCTGGAACCAGAGCTCACCGATATATCTAGTCTCACTGCTCAGCTTGGCCAGGGCCTTTTGGGTCTCCAAGCCCATCGGGCTTCCCAGTGGATTCTGGGGATCTGAACTGTGGTCCTGAAGCATGTGCTCTCATCCAATGAGCCATTTCCCCAGACAAAGGTGTTACTGATTTAAAAGAAAACGAACAACAAAACACTTGGCCTATAAATCAAAGTGGAGAAAGAGCACAAGCATTGGGAGGCCATGTAAGAAAAGAGAGGTCGATATTGTATCCAGGAAGCCTCAGGAAGGACACAGAACACAGCCTAGGCTGTGCCAAGCAAGCTCTGTCGTCCAGCTCTTTTGTAGCCTTTCCTGAGGCCCCAGATTCTCCAGGATGGACACTGGTTCCTTCCTCACACAGGAGCAGAGGAGTGTCACTATCAGATATTTGGCTTCTTGACCACCAGTAAAGGTGGTTAATTAATTAATTAGGGGTTATGGGGGCTGGGGGAGTAGCTACAGTCCACCTCTAATGCAATGCAGGATGTCGGAGTTTGAAAACTATTCTCCAAAACTGAAACTGAGGTGTGTGTGTGTGTGTGTGTGTGTGTGTGTGTGTCTGTACACTCGATACTTTAAAAAGTACTTGTTGTCTCAGATCCAACATCTCCAGAAGGATACCACTAGAGAGATATCTGCATAAATGTACAATTTGTCCTCTAAAGCCATTCTTCAAAGAATGTCTTTTTTTTCCTTTTCAAAATGAAATTTACATTTATGCAATGTAAAGAGGCAATTTGGGGAAAAGAAGAGGATTTCAAAATCAAACGGGACAGAATAAAACCTTTCCCAGAATACAACACCCAAATTGCCATAGCTGTTTGGCTTAGCCAATCTGTATGCATATGTATCTGTAAATCCATGGCTCTGTTCTTCGGTCGTGGATTATAGAATACGTGTTATTTTATAATCCACTCCCCCGTTCCCTGCTCCCCTCTCTGCTTTAGAATGAATCATGAGTTCTTTCCATGCCTTTGCCTATATTGTTAATGACAGCAGAGCGGTTCATTAAATCTTTGAGTATACCTGTGCTACAAGTAAAAGAATGCATGAGTTCCAACTTGGGAGATTTTATTCTCCTTAAAGTAAATGAATTTTCCCTCCTGAGGTCTCCTGTAGCCGAGGCTCACCTCAAACTCCTCATGTAGCGAAGGATAGCCCTGGACTGATCCTCCTGCTTCCAGATCCCATGTGCTTGGACTGTAGGCTTATGCTGCTATGTCCAGTGTCTACACGGCTGCTCATGAGACCCAGAACACATTCCATCCTACATAAGAACACTACTAATAGAGCTAATACCACCAGCCCCAAGGGAAATCTTCAAACTTGAGTGCTTCATCCAAAAAGGATCTATATTTATAGTTTATGTTTGATACGATCCTAGATTAATTATATAGAATTAAATGAGAGTTTACTACAGAAAACGTTAAAATACACTTTTAAATAAATGGGATTTTAAAGATAGTTTAAAAATCTGGTGTATCTGTGTGTGTGTTCCTGTACGTGTGTGCGTGTGCGTGTGTGTGTGTGTGTGTGTGTGTGTGTGTGTGTGTTAAGAGGGCAACATGTTAGAGTCCGTTTCCTCCTTCTACCCCATCGGGCCCTTTGATTCAACTCAGGTCCTTAGGCTTGGCATCAAGCACCTTTGTCTGCCGAGCCATGCCACTGGCCCAAAGTGGTTTGAATTAAGACAAAATCATTTTTATGTGGTGAACAGAAGAAATACTCTGTGTTTACTAACGGTCACTTTACTTCTCTTTGGTAACCAATTTTAAATGAAACCGAACACCTTCAGACCAAGAAGTTAGGATTTGATGGGCGGGAGATCCACCCTCTTCTCCCTAGGGATAAAGCAGCTCCCTAGGAAACACCGGAAGGTGTCTCAAGTTCTCCTCTTCCTTCGCTTATGACTGTCGCCATTCAGAGTCAAGGGCACTGATTTGATTTATGTGAAGGCAACGCCCCAGCTCCTAGGGATACACGAGCACAAAGGAAGGTTCTGTGGGGATAGAGAGAGTGCCAGGCAATAGTCTGTAGTTGCCATCTCTGTGCTTTATTAACCCAGGCTCACCCAGCCCCCCCACCTTTGTGACCTTCCTGCAGGTATTTTTCCCACCTTCTGCAGTCTGATGAAGTCGTGATGAATGGACCATTCAATTACCGTGGGAGTGGATTGTATCACATCGTGACAAATGACACTTCTCTGTGGAGTGCTAGGTTCTTCTTTATCCTCCATAGTGATACACATGAGATTGGACATACAGAGAACCGAGGCAAGGGATTATGAAAAATTCACAAACTTGACGGGTCTCTGAGGCTCTCCAAGGAACCAGTTTTGAGGATGACCCAGACATGTTAAGCAAGAACTCCTATCGTGGCTTAAGCTACTGAGAACTGTAGCTTGTTACAAAGTCCATCCAGCTTGTCATGACTTAGAGACTGCTGATCCCACAACATGGTGCAGTGTAGTAAACAGAGCCAGGCTTAGGATTCCTTTCCAAGGACAGAATTGCTACGGAACCTGTCACCAAATGACTGTGACTCCAAAAAGTCATTTTTATCTATGAACTCCATTATGCCTACTTTTTATTATTACTTTTATCTTCATTTCTAAAACGCAGGGAAGAGTCTACGTTTTCACCAAATCAATCCTGTGCCGTTCTGTTGACACTTTATGATAACGCTTGGCACACACCCAGAAGGAGCTCGTTCCTAGTGTATGTTAACATATAACATTATAATAACCCAGCAATATAATTACACTACTCTCGTCTTTGTTTGAATTCTATAACTAGCCTAGAAATCTTCATAATGGTTTTTACATCAGAACTGAGTTGAAGTTAGAGGGTGTCTGGAAAGAGCTGGTGGCTTTTGCTATTGTCTCTCTAAGTGTAAAATCTGAGCTAACACCCTTCTTTTCACCTGCAGTGAGGATTTTCAGGGTCCAGCACTACTCCTCAACGACGTTACTTCTGCCTGTAACCTCTTTCATTCCTAGATTGAATTGTTTAACTTCTGACCTGTTTTTACGAATGTTATCAGAGTTTTTTGATAGTAATTCTCCAAATAGCCCAGGTGTTAAATAAAACACTTTTACTATTTCATTAACCCCTACATTTTTTATTTTCTTTTGAACATTCTAGAGATTGTTCAATTATTATTTTGACCACCTAAGGAGTAAATTTAGTTCATTAAGTCTGAATGTTTTTCCCTGTTAGGTACACTTAAGAATGTATATCTCGACTCAGCATGCATCTGGTGCAAACCAAAGTTGTTACCATTGAAGCTTTATTATTGTTACTACTATATTATACATTATAAATATATATTATTACATTATTATACTACATATTAAATTTATAATATTAATGTTATTATATAGAATATAATTATATTTATAGTATAAGCTTTATTTTTATTATGGATGTTCTATACTATAATTTGCATTATAAATCATTATCATTCCATAAGAATTTAGAAATATTTTTACCATTTACATTTAACTTACAATGACCTGTTTTTTAATCACCTATTATCAGCTAATTTTCCTTTATCTCAATCAGTGATTTTAGCTAATTGAGCTCTCCTCTGGCGTCTATGATACAATGTCTTCTAATTGTTTGTGTGCTTTGGACACAATATATCTCTCTTAGTAGAGGGCTCTGTGTAAGTAAACCTGACCGTTTAGCTATATAACAATAAAAACCATTTGCACTTTTAAAGGAGCCTCTGCTGTTCCCTCTGTGCTGTTGCATTGCTCTCCCAGCCTTGGAGTGAACAGTGCTAACGTGTTCTATTATTTCTAGAAACTTGCTAATCTTTCCTGTACAAATATTGTGGGTTTTGGTTTCTTTTATTATGAGTACGCTTTGAGACAAAATGTTAAATTGCACGTTATTCCGCTAAATTTTTAATAATAAGTATGCATTCTAGCTACTCATGTCTCTTTGAAAGTTGATTTTTGCCTGTTGACAGATGCAACATTTGCTTCGAACCTTCTGTATTGATGCTAGTGTATGTTCTGAATTAAGGTTGTGTTTCATTCCTGGTAGTCAACCGTTGGTCTCTTACAAATACAACCCAAGGATTAACTTGATAGATTTGTCTTCATTTATACCACCAGGGTTGTCCTTCACTCTGTTACTCTCTTCCTGATTTAGTTCTGAAGAATTTCCCCTTGACTATTGCTTCTTTGATTTCTTTCCTGAGGCTTATATTAGAAATAAACTGTAGGCTCTTGCTGCTCAAAAACGACTCCTTTTCCCATATGTGCTTCTCGATGGCTTTCTCATGTCTTACTTTGATCTTTCTCTTTTTCTTTCCAACCTGTGATCTTAACCACCTATTAGACTTCACTATAATTTCATTTATACACATTTTAGACCTTCCACTTTATAATCTATCTCTTGTTCATCATCCTATGTTTTAGTCTGTGTTCCTCAATCAGAATGGTCTCTTAGTACCCTTCCATGGACCACCCAAGGACTGGGTCAACCATCTCATCTGCTAACCTCACATCCGTCTCTGGCTTCTGTGCAAATCTAATGCAAAAATAGTGAATCACCTTTATCTTAAAAATCTGCGCTTAAGAGGCTGGAGAGATGGCTCAGTAGTTAGGAACATCTGTTGCTTTTTCAGAGGTCTTAACGTCGACTGCCATCACTGGTAATGCAGCTTACAACTCTCTGTAACTTTAGCTCAAGGGAATTCAGCACCCCTGTCTTTGGTGCACTCACGCCCACAAATCCTAGTGCAAACATACATGCCTATACACAATTAAAAAGATTTTAAAACAAAACCTGTGCTTAGTTGGTCTTTCAAAATAATTTAAGGACTCAGTTTCATTTAATATTTTTATACATTTCCGTTTCCTAGTTATGTGCATACTAAGTTTTTATCTTTATGTATCTCAGAATAATTCGCTCTTCATTTGCACATTCACCTTATTAGAATATAGCTGTCTGGCTTTTTACCCCTTGCAAACACAGCACACAACTAACCTGCTGTGCTGCATACTTTTAAGTCTCTCTCCTCATGTTATCTGCCTCAGTTTCTTTTCCATTGGTGTGGCAAAACACCCCGAACAAAGGCAATGGAAGGGAAATGGGTTTTATTTGGGCTTGTAATTCCTGAGAGATGTAGCCCGTCATAGCAAGGAAACCATGACAACAAGCAGGAAAGGCACAGGGGTTGGATCATGAAGCTGGCTGGTCACCTTACTCAGTGCTCAAGAAGCTGAGTGAGCCGGTTGGTAGGTCCAAGCTGTGAAGCCTTCAGTCCTGCCCCGGTGACCCGCATCACTGACAAGATACGGAGACAAATAGATGTGTCAACCTCAGACAGAGGCAGGAAGTGATTCACAAAGAGCCATCTTCTAGTGGCCTCTGAAGCTCTGACTTCTCCGTTCTTCATTCTGAACCTACGTGGGACTCTTCCCTGCTCCGCGTAGGAGGACTTGGATGACTTCCTCAGTCTAATTTTCTTTTCAATCTATATTTCTTTTCTCATAATTACTAAGCCTCCAAGGATGCTCTTTCTAATTTCTTTGTGGATTTGCCATTTCTATTAACTCGACCAGAAAAGATTCATCAGTATGTACTGAGCATGCCATAAAAAAATTAACTAAATATTTATTCTAAAGTTTTGGTTTTATTAATATACCTTATTCATTGTGAAAACTTTAATAACTCATCAATTCCAATTTGTGCTAGTCATATACTTTTGGGTGTGGTAACACTCACTGGAACATAGCTGATGTACAGGAGTAACATCCTTAAAGAGGTGCTCTCTGCCCCAGAAGCTGTCAGCTGTCCAGAGCTTCTTTGCTTGACAAACCAGAGCATATAACACTTTTTATAGATTGTCCCTAGAAAACAATGTTGTATTACTGATTTATAGCCACAAGACAAAAATTTCATGTAAATCAAATATTTTCACACATACATACTCTTACATACAAACTTATTAATTAATCTTACATGTATAATTAGTTATGTATATATTATAATATTGTAAAGTGCAGTATATTATACAGTAGTACATATAATTTATAGGGAGAATTTTCATCGGGTTTGTGTGATAGCTTTAAGGACCTATTCGGTTTCATTATTGTCTGCTCCATTGTGTTAATGTGCTTGTTAAAAAATCGGTTGGCTTGTGTGTAAGATACATAATAGCTTATTGTACAACACAGCATAGATCACATATGACATACAACATATGTTGTTTTAACATATGTCTGCATAGTGTGTTATTATTAGGTTTGAATTTTTTAGACTTACCTATTATATTTCATGTGCATGAGTTCTCTGCCTTCATGGATGGATGCTCTGCCTTCATGGATGGACGTATACCACATGCCTGTCTGGAGCCCGCAGAGGTCATGTAAGGGAATCGGATCACCTGGAGCTGGAGTTGCAGGTGGTTGTTAGCTGCTATGTGGGTGCTGGGAACTGAACCTGGGTCCTCTGAAAGAGCGGCGCATGCCCTTAACCCTCTTAACCACAGAGCCATCTCTAACCTCAATGTATATTTTATGTTTTAAATGCCTGTCTAGTCAACAAATGAATTTTGAACAAGTATTTCATGTATTATGACATGTAGTATAGATCATATACATATAGTGTATTGAATGTACATGTAATGACTATTTGTACACATTCACAGGTATACATGTATATAAAAACTTCTGGTTGCTTTTTTGAAAATTTATTTTACTTAGGAGTTTAATAGTGTTGCAAATTTTCATGCCTTATATCTTGTTTTTAAATTATTTCTTTTAGTTTCTAAGATTATAACATGATTTGATCATTTATTCTTCCCTTCTTCCCTCTGAACCCTACGTTGTACCCTTGCTCTCTTTTAAATTCGTAGCTTTAAAAAAAATCATTGTTACATACATGTATGTGTTTATATGTATGTGTATATGTATGCGCATGTGTGTATAAGTAAGCGTGTGTATACAAGTATGTATGAGTATATGTGTGTGTTTGTGTGTGTATGAGTGTGTGTTTATGAGTATATATGAGTCTCTGTGGGTTTGTGTGTACATATGTGTATAAGCATGTGTGAGTGTTTGAGTATGAGTATGTGTGTGCATGTGTGTGTATGTGTGTGGTGTGAATATGTGTGTGTTTGTGGGTGTGTATATTTGTATGTGTGACTGTGTATATGAGCATGACTGTGTCTGTGTGTGTGCATGTGTGTGCATATATGCCTAAATACACAAATACAACCTTCTAGTCTGTGTTATGTTACTTCTAAGTATATTTTCAGGGTTAACCATTTGGCACTGGACAGTCAATTGGTATGTTCTTCTCTGGGAAAAGCTATTTCTCCTGCTGTCAGCATTCCTTGTAGAACAGGGGCTTGTCAGATTGTAAGAGCCTTATATATTCTTTGATCTTTTCAGAAATAAACAGGTTCTGTTCAGCCTTAGAACAGCTCTAAGTTAAAATTTTAGTTGTTTTCAGTTTAAAATTTATTTTGTTATTTTCTCACATCTATTCATTTTCTCACATTCCTTATCTTTTTATTCATTTAAATATATTTTTGCTTCTCTCATTTAGTTTAATTATGATCCCTGCTTTAAACCTGTTAGTTACTAATTCTAAAGTCAGAGCTCTCTGAAGGGCAGGCTAAATGCCGTCTTACAATTATTATTTGAGAATTAGTAACACTTTGCATTAAATGACAGACTGGGCGAATGGCACTATCTAGTCCTTTTTCTATTGTGACCCAGTGACTGGTGTGGTGAATTTTGCTTTAGGGGACACTTACCATGACTGGACTCTAATTGCTTACTCAGCATTTAAATCTGTAACTGAAAATTCTGTTCTACTGGAAGGTCTGCATCTTGCTGTGCACAAAGGGCGAGAGCCCTGAGGTTTCAGATGAGATGGACAGAATGTGGGCTCCTCTGTGTGAACAACTCCTTTGGAGTCTTCTATGACTCTCCACAAATCATGTGATTAAGCCTAGGCTGAATAGTCTTACTCTAGATGTAGAATATATCTATCAGTATAGAATAGTCTTACTTCTATGACTCTTGTTGGCCAATGGTGAGCCATGAAAATGTTTAACCTTGAATCCAGTGCTCTTTGGATTCCAGGAGCAGTTTCCTTCGAGCATCTATTGGCTTTCATTCTACAGAGTTCACTATTTGTACAGCAGTGAGGTTTTGGTCTGTTGGGCGCTTACTTTGCCACACTACAAAGAGGACTCAAGAGTTTCTTGAATCCCCAAGAAGAAAGGTCAACTGGATGACACATCAAGAGTGTGTACATGTAAAACTTATAACACCCCAGGGTCTCCTAATACTGTACTTTCCCATTACCATACCTGTGTGTAAGGAGCCTGATTCGTGGTATCCTGCCCATGTTCCCCAGTAAAAGTAAGAGAAAGAGAAACACAATTGTTATCCCCCCACGGCCTCCTCTTTGGTTTCCAATTTTGTCTTCTGCATTGTGTTTCTTCTGAACTTGACAGTCTTTCACTGAAGCATGGGGATGTATTGACTCACCCCATAAAGTTTGATAAAGAGAAAAGACAAGCATCTGGGTAGCTAACTGGGATATTTTACAGTGGAAGCACTTTAAAATCTCATGCTAAATATTTGTTAACAGAAAAAGATCTTTTCAGGGCTTTTGTCCAAAAAAGAAAAATTAACATCTTCCTGTTGGATCTAGTTTCCAATTCAAGGTAGATTAAAAATCTAATCTGGTCTTTCTGCTCAATTTGTTAGACATGCTACTCAGGTACACCATTTTCCAATTGCTTTTAAAATAAATTAAATTTGATGTATTCCTCTCTCGGTCATGGCCATTCAAATTCCTCACATTTCAATAGGCTTAATTGAACAGAAAGAATAGAGGGGAGTTTGGAGCGATGACTCAGCAGTTACGAACATATGCTGCTCTAGCAGAAGACCCAGGCTTGCTTCCCAGCACCCATGGGTGCCTCACAGTTGCCAGACACTTCAGTTCCAGGGAATTTAATGCCTTCTTTTGGCCTTGGTGGGCACTGTGCATACATGTGCACTTAGGAGTGTGCAGGCAAAACACTCATTCACATAAACAAAATGTGGATTTTCAGAAATCGGTGTACGTTTCTTCTGGTCCATATCTGGCAAGTCATGCAGGACTGTTTCATGGGAGTTTGTCTCATTTACCAGAGAATGCAAGTCCTTTCCCTAAGCAGAGGGGCTGCTCAATAAGGCAAAGTGAGGAGCACAAAGTCACCAGTGGAGAGCAGGTATTTGGCATTGATGTCATTAAGGACATAGTGGCCTAACACCAATAACAAAGGGGCATTCTGTAAATAGATATACTATTCTGCATGTGAGATGTGGTCCAGGAAAGGTAAGTCATGATCAGAAAGCACAACAAGGATGAGTAGCTTGTACAGAACCAGCAGACCCCACTGAAAGGAAGAGGTGTGCTGCCGCAAAAAGATACATATATTTGCTAAGTGGATTTTAGAGGTATTAGGTGGGGATGTCAGAGAGCAGCACAGAGAGATCATCCAAAGGTCGAATACTCAGCTACCATGGATTCTAGAATCCCAGTGTTAATCTTAACTCTAGCACAAAGGAAATACACCATGGCCATAGGCGCTCCAGTCACCTCTGCTGCTACCAAAAGCATCATTGCCTGAGGAAATTTCAATGTACTCTTATCCCAACTTCACCCAAGAGTTGGGAAACTCCACCTTCCCCTAGCTCTGAGCTGCAGGAGAAATGAGTTGACTACGGAGATTAAAATCAGTTCGGAACATGGTGTATTGAAAATTCTCAAGATTTCAAAGGAATAGAAGTAGGAAAATTCAGAAATATGGTGGACACACTTTGTGTGGTCTGAGTCTCCAAATGGAAATGCTACCAGGGACGTTTGAACTGAGCCAGGGAGTTGGCTCTGGTGGTAAAGTTCTTTCTTTAAGCAAGAGGACTAGAGCTCCGTCACAGAACCTGGCATGATGACAGGCTGGGGATGTGGGGTAAGCAGGTATCTGGGACTCTTTAGTCATCCTGTCTAACCTATGTGGGGAGTTCCAAGCCTGTGGCAGACCCTGTCTCAAAAGCAGGTTAAATGGCACTGAGGAGCCACACCCAAGGTTGTCTTGTGAACTCTGTATGCAGGGGTTGGGGATTTGGCTCAGTGGTAGAGCGCTTACCTAGGAAGCGCAAGGTCCTGGGTTCGGTCCCCAGCCCCGGAAAAAAAAAAAAACTTACTGAACTCTGTATGCATAAGCATGTACATTCCTCTACACATCACATGCACACGTATACACACACACACACACACACACACACACACACACACACAGAGTACGGAAAGATCAAAGAGTAAAAACAACTTTCAATTCTTGCATTGATAAAATGTTGGGAGAGCTTAGTGGACGCCAGACAGCTGTCCCCCAGAATCCAGTGCTCGAAGATCATGAGTTAAAACTGGAAGAGAATGTGAAGCTGAGCTGAGGCACAGCAGCCAGCACAGCTGTTCCTGAGCTATTTAAAGGGAGGGGCGCCCCAGCATGTGGCACCTGATGACACGGAATACAGACCTTGCTGCCGTGGGGCCTGGAGTCGGTTGTGAGCTGTCACCAGAATGCCAGTCACTGATGACTGCTCTCCTCTCACTTTCAGTGTCCTTGAAGACTCTTCTTCATGTATCTTAGGTACCCCCTCTTCAGTAATTGCAATTCAGACCTTGGCACACACTGAAGAACTCTGCCTCCATGATTTCTCCTGGTCGGGAAAAGGCTGTTCTGTCCCCAAAGCTCAGAAGCTGTGTCTTTTCTTCCTCGTTTTCTGATATGTGGGTAAATGAGGGAGATTTTTCAGCATGTTTATGTAATGAGGAAAATGAAGGTCTGTGATAGAAATCTCTGTTCTCTCAGTGCTAGGACGCTATGTGCTGGGACAGGGAGGCGGGGCCTCCAGGAGATGACTATGTCACAAAAGAGGAGGCTGCGTGAGTGGACTTCATACGCAGATGCAAGAGACCTCGGGAACGCTCTTGTCTTCCTTCTGTGGTGAGAACCTGGCAGTCTCAGGACTAAGGAGATAAAGGCCCAGTGGATAAAGCCATTATCTTGCAAAGAAAGAGGAACTGAATCAGATCTTCTGAATCCTCATAAATGCTGGGTTGTGGTCCTGATGGTTGTACCTCTCAGTTTAGAGGACAGAGACAGGGCATCTCAAGAGCAAGCTGGCTAGCGAAGACCAGCTACACTTGTGAGCTCTGGGTTTGATCTAAGAGGCCCTTCCTGAGTGAATGTGGTGAACAAGCAATCAAGGATGTTTCCTAACATCAATCTCAGACTTCCACACAAAGGTGCACACATTCTCATCCACACCAGGTGCTCCTACACACATGCAAAATATGCAAACACATACCCACGCATGCAAATGAAAACAAAAGGAAACAAAATCAAGTTCACAGTCTATATGCAACCTGGTCTGGAAGACAGCCCTTACCGAGCTGACTGTGTCCAGACTTGTAAACTCCAGATGTATGAGAACCAAAGTTATGTTGTTTTTGAGGCAATATCATTTATGGCATTTTTGTTAAAGCATCATGAAGGACCTACATAAGACATTAGCATCGTCATGAACAGTATCCTTCATGACATGAGTATCAACTCAGACCTGGCCATTGTTTGACTGTTCTTTACTCAATATTATACATAAAAATAATGTCCCAGATATTAGAATTTGGGTCTCTTTCCCCTAGTTGGGCTGCCTTGTTTGCCCTCAGTGGGAGAGGATCTGCTTAGTCCTGATGAGACCTGATGTGCCAGGGCAGGTTGGTAACTTCTCTGGAGAGAGGGGGCTGGGGGAATGGGAGAAAGGGAGTGGCACGGTGGGATTGGGAGGAGAGGAGGGAGGGGCTGCAATCAGGATGCAAAGTGAATAAATAAATACACGAAAAACGAACAAACACCCCAAGCTCATGCTTACAAGTATTTGCTGTGTAGAAAATAACTTTAAAATAAGCTTGCATTTTAATGTAACACAAGCATCCACATATCTGCCATCTGGTGCACATCTAGAAAAGCCCTTAAAAATCTTATCAAAAGTGTTGAAATCTACATCTGGAATTCTGCAAATCTCACCACTTCTCCATCAAATTTTGTCACTGATTTTTCCTCCCTTTCTTTCTGTCCTCTACTCGGGGTTGTAAGCGTCTACATGCATGTTCCTCAGAATTATATACTATTGCCTTGCCTCCTATTTCTCTTTCAAATCCGAATGAAAAGATGAAAAATCAGGCAGTGCATATAAGCTATATATCATCTCTCACTTCTTTTGTAGCCAAAAAGAAAAAAAAATCACATTTCTGTGATGTATCTGTTTTCAAACACAGAAGGAAGGGGCTGTCCTTCTTATCTGTTATGTGATATTCTACCATTGTAGTTTTATATATTTTCCCCTGTGGAAGACATTGTTCTGTTGCTATTTTGGGCAGCAAGCTGATTCCACAGCAATTGCTTTAGGGAATGAATGTCTGCAGTTTATTATATACGTAGCTCATACATGTGATCATGACTGTGGGGACATTTCCTTGATTAGTCGCTGATGTGGGAGGGCCAGTCCACAGTTGATAGTGCCATCCCTATGTGTGTGACCCTGGTCTGCATGAGATGAGCAAGCCAGAGGTAGTAAGCCAGTTTTCAACGTTCTCTGTGGTCTCTGTTTCAGTTTCTGTCTCCAGAGTCCTGCCTTGAGCTCCTTCCCTCGATGATGGACTGGAAACTAGAAGACTTAATAAACTCTATTTTTGCCCAACTTGAGTTTGGTCATAGTGCAACAAAAAGCAAACTAGGACAATATATACACAGTTACAGAATGGTCAGTGTTCTGTTTGTTTTCGGAGACTAGCTGACCTTTTTATTTATTTCTTTATTCTTTGTCTTGCTTTGTTGTGGTGCTGGGGACAAACCTGGGATGATCATCTTACACTGTATATGTGCTAAGCAAGTGTTCTAAGGTACGTAACATTAATCAAAGTTTTCTACATAGTTCATGACATGGTTTTGACCAAGGGGTGGGGAAGGTCATGTGACCTGACTGGGACTATAGCACAGGAGGAGGAGGAGGAGGGAGGAGGAGGAGGAGGAGGAGGAGGAGGAGGAGGAGGAGGAGGAGGAGGAGGAGGAGGAGGAGGAAGAAGAAGAAGAAGAAGAAGAAGAAGAAGAAGAAGAAGAAGAAGAAGAAGAAGAAGAAGAAGAAGAAGAAGAAAAGAAGAAGCAGCAGCAGTAGCAGCAGCAGCGGCAGTGGCTGACTGAGAAAGGTCTGAAGAGACTTAGAGAAGAATCAGCAATGAGAAAATATCACCACTCATATGTAAAATTCCAAGGAATTGGTGCCTGGTGGAAGACAGTCTAGTCATATACTGCTCTTTAGCATATTATAGTCTACTTAGAAATGCTACATGGAGAGCCTTGGCAAGAGATTCTAACTATGTGGTCTCATGTGAGCAACGTGAAGGGATTTTCAGGAAATCTCAGCTCTACACTTGAAACTCTTTTCAACATAATAAGCAATGTGTGGCGATGCAGCCTACAATTCTCTCTCTTCCGATCCATCTGCATCATTCAGAGATGGTTTCTTTAACCGTACCACCCCCCCCTCTGATATTCTTTCTTATTTTTGCTCCTCACCTCAACAATGAAGGGCACAACCTTCTGTGTGCCTTTGACTAGAACATGCAGCAAATGAAGCCAGGTCTTCCACTTCCACTGACTTGGCTGATGGTTTATTCTCTCCACTGACAAAGAGGAGGGTCTTGAAAGTTGGTTAGGTTTCAATTATTTCTCTCAGTCCTATTAATTTTTACTAAACATATTTATACAAAGAACTTCCTTTGTGGACACATGAATATTTTGCATCATCTTCCCCACCATGGGCCTTGAAGTCCTTTACTCCTTTGCGTTGCCGCAGTTGTGCTCTGAGTCTGCTTCATGAAGAGTGAATACTCGTTCCAGGTTTGGAAAGCCACAGTAGCTTGAGTGGAGTAAGTGGGTAGAGGTGCTTGCTGCTCAGTGTGACAACTGGACTTAAGTTCAATCCCAGGAACTCAGACAGTAGAGAGAACTGATTCCCACTAGAGTTCCTCTGACTTCCATACATGCACTATGGCATGTGAGCACACACACACACACACACACACACACACACACACACACACACACACACACACACACACACGGACGAGAGAGAAAGAGAGACAGGGACAGAGACAGACAGAGACAGACAGAGACAGACAGAGACAGAAAAAGGTAGACAGACACACTGAGAGAGACAAAGACAGACAGACACACCCAGAGACAGACAGGACAGATACACACAGAGACAAAGAGACATAGAGACAGTCAGAGAGAGAGAGAGAGAGAGAGAGAGAGAGAGAGAGAGAGAGAGAGAGAGAGAGAGAGAGAGAGGCGCAGAAAGACACACATATGCAAAGAGTACTATAAAACGAGAAATCTAAGGTAGTTTGCTTAGTAACTTTTCTATGGTATTAAAATGCTCACTTTCACCTCATCAGTGAAGAAAGGTCACACTTTTTCTGCTTTTGCACCCAAACAGGAATGGGTGTTACCTCATCATGGTTTTAATTTGGTACTTTTACAACTATCTATTATCCATCTGTCTGTCTCCTTTTGAGAAATGCCTATTTGAGCTCTTTGTACACGTTTTAACAAAATGAATTTTTTCCTTGATAATGAGAAGAATGGCGTCTGTATATTCCCATATCCACACTTGTCCTATGCCACAGGCTTATCTTTCCTACAGCTGTTCCCTTGTCACAGAGAACCCATGCCACTTGAAGAACAATTGCACTCACTTACTACTGTTACTCGTGCATTTGAGGTTTTAACCCAAGAGTCTTTGTTCAGGTCTAGGTGATAAAGTATTTCTCCCATGTTTACTTCTAGAGCAGTGGTTCTCAACCTTCCTGATGCTGCAACCCTTTAATACAGTCCCTCATTTTGTAGCGACACCCAACCATACAATTATTCTCATTGCTACTTTATAACTATAAGTTTGTTACTGTTATGAATCATAATATATCTATTTGTGTTTTCCTATGGTCTTAGGTGACCCTCTATAAGTTTCAGAATACACAAGTTCATGGGTCCTATTCTAGAAGTTTCACTTTAGAGTCTGAAATTAAAAAAATCCATGATTCATTTGAACTGAGTCCTACAGATGATGAGATACTTGGGCCTAATTTCGGTATACAAGTATCTGCTTCCCCTACATCACTTATTAGAGAGCATGTCCCTTTTCCATTATATCTCAGCCTTTCAGAAAAAGCACTTACTAGGGAATAAATGGATTTACACTCGCTCCCTATATTCCTGGTTTTGTTGTTGTTGTTATTATCATCTGTTATTTGGATTTTTATGGTTTCTACTTTTATGGTTTCCCATAAATTTTAAGATTATCTATTTAGTGAGTTTTACTTCTTTGAAAATGTTTTTGGTATGTGTTGGGAAGAGCATACAGTGCTAACCTTCAGAGATGTTTTTTTATAGGGATGGTATTTGATTTGTACATAATTGTCTTAGTTATTACTCTATTACTATAAAGAGAGACACTGTGATCCAGGGCAACTTATCAAAGAAAGCATTTAATTTTTGACCCAAAATTTCTCCTGTCTGCAAGAAATGCAGAGGCAAAGATGGGGCAGAGGCTGAGGGAATGTCCAGCCAGTAACCAGCCCAACTTGAGATCCATCCCAAGTGCAAGCACCAATCCCTGACACTACTAATGATGCTATAGTTTAGAGAGCTACTCTATGACCCTCCCTCATTGTGGGGGAACATGAGGGAGGGTCAGTTCAGTAGCTGAGGTCTTACATTCTGACTTGTAGGCAGTAGAAAGAGAGAGGAGAGAGAGAGAGAGAGAGAGAGAGAGAGAGAGAGAGAGAGAGAGAGAGAGAGGTGGGCAAAGTCCATCTCCAGTGATACACCTCCTCCAATGTGGCCATACTTTCTAATCCAAAAGAGATTCACCAACTGGGAACCAACCAAGCCTTCAAATATATGACTGGGGACCATTTTCATTCAAACTACCACAATAACTATATTTAGAGTAAGAATTTTAATACAATTGCATATTATTTCGTTTATTTTTGTCTTCTTAATTTTTCATTAGTGATGTATGTTTTTTTTATTCTGATCACTCATTTGATTCATGAAACTTATTCCGAAGACAATTTTGTACTCACTCTAAGTGGGATCATTTTCTTTGTTTTCATTTCAGAGGATTTTCCATTAGCAAATGTACACACTACTGATTTTTCCTATCGATTTTGTATCCTGCAACTTTATTGAATTTGTTCATTAGTTCTAAGAGGTTTTCACCGACATCTTTGTGGTGTTTTATTTAGATAATCACGTTACCCACAAATGGGTAATTTAACTGCTTTCTTTACAAGTCATGTGCTTTATTTTTTCTCTTACCTATCATTCTGCCTAGAACTTCACAAAATCGGTTGAATAGTAATGGTGAGAGTTGGTAACTTTGTCTCTTCTGGATCTTACAGGGAATCTTCTCATTTAGCTCAGCTTCAGCCCTGAGCTTGTAACCAGGACCCTTCTTGTGTTGGGAGCGTCTCTTCCTAGTTAGTGGAATATTTTTTCCCCACAAAGAAATACTGAATTTCATTAAGTGCTTTGAACTTGCTTAACTTTGATTAACTATCTGGTAATGTGGACTTAGTTTGCTAGTATTTAGTAGAGAATAGTTGCATACATGTTCTTCAAAGATCTCCTGCAGTAGTTTTTCCTTCCTCCTGTCCTTTGTCTCTCTCTCTCTCTCTCTCTCTCTCTCTGTCTCTCTAGTTCTCCCCTCCTCTCTCCTCCCCTCCCTCCCCTCCCTCCCTCCCTCTCCCTCCCTTTCCCTCAGCCCTTACCACCTTTCTCTTTCCCTCTTCCTTTATCTCTTCCTTTATCCCTTTTCTCCTTCCCCTCTCTCATCCCTTCTACTCCTCCCCTCCTCTCCCACTTCCCTACTTCCCACCCTTTCCCTATATTCCTTTATTCCTGTAAGAGAAGATGTGAATTTTTGCAGGTCAGGCATATTTCCCCAGGTATGAATTCAACATTTTAAAGACGTGCTGTGCTGATCCACTTACCAAAGTTGACTGGTGTCTGTTTTATTGACGTTCATGTTTGTTTCTGTCCAAGCAGTAACTCCTTAGGTGTTTACTGCCATGTGTCACTGTTTCAATTAGCATGATTATAGTTTTAAAAATTTTAGCTGCCACTGGGAGAAAGAATAGGTAGTATTTTTTTTTCTACTCTTACTATCCTATCCTTTCATAGTCCCTCTTCCCTCTTCCTTTCTACTCTTTTCCTCAATTCCCTTGTCCCCAAAAAGTAGTTCCATTCCTGGTTTCATATATATATATAATCTAGATCATATATATATGTACATACACCTGCATATATTTAAGGATTGAATTACATTTAGCTTTATACCTAAAAACCAATATGATTTGACTTATATTAATGTTATAATATAAGTTTTATTCTTCATTTTTTCACTTTTTTAACACCAAATTATGAATGCTTTGGGAGATAAAATGACAATTGTGAAGACACACACTCTGTTTTTGAGTTTCGTGCATTTATTTCATTTTCTAATTTATTATATTTTGGATGTGTTTCTACTGTATATTTTAATTATGTCACTGTTGCCACCTTGAAGCAAACTATAAGGCGATGTCCATAATAATAACAAATTGTGGACTTTACCTAAAGGAAAGGGAAGAAAAGCACATTTTATACACTGACTTATAAAATATTGTCTTTATATTGTGACCCATTTATTTACTTTAGCCTTCAGTGATGTGAATGTGAAGGCTTCGTAAACGTGAAGAGTATTAGGTTAAGGTGTTGGTGTTTCTTTTTCGATTCTCATTGAAGTATAGTTTTTTCTACCACTGTTCAGCATTTACCATCTCATTTATTATCTACAGTTACTTACTCCACTATTACAGGGGACTTCCTTCAAAGTCTAGGACCCTCCAGTAACAGGCAGCAATCACTGAGATGAGAAAGAGATCTAGATCTAGTTCCCAGAATCTGTGTCAGAACAGAGTGCCTGTCCCCCGGGAGCCTGCCTTTGCTGGCAGTTAGTGGGCAGAGAGCAAATACCACAATGCACCACCGTTACACCTGCAAGGTGGATAACAGCTGCAAGGTGGATAACAGGTGGTACCCCACAGCTGTAGGCTACAGAAATTCTCAGACTCCCATGCTCTTTGGGACTGATGCTTTCAATGCCTGCACCCTTGGGTATTACACACAGTTGTAGCTTTGAAATCCTACTTTACTGATTCACTGATACTAGTCCCACTGATCTGAACCCATCCCAGCCCAGGTACATCCTGTTCAGAGTATTTTGTAGATAAAGACCTTCCTTCTTATCAACTACTTCAGCATGCTTGCCAACCTGATAATTTATCAATATGTTTACAAGCAACACATTAGGCCATCAGCCTTTTTCCTTCAGTGGAAACATCCTCCCAATAATTAAAGACACATAGATCATAGGTCAGATGGCTCACTTCTTCCTAGTAATAGTTATCCTATCTATTAACAAAGGAGAACTTATAGTCATTACGGCCTGTAACTGTAATTGGTTAATTAGATTTGGATTGATTCCATTTGCCATGATTTACCTAATATAGGATTATTCATTTTGATTTATTTCTTGGTTATTTGGATTCCACCCAGCAGTTATTTCTAAAACGTCACAAAAATGTATCGCTATCTCGAATTTAACAGTGCCGTGTCACTTGTTTTGACCGATATATCAGTTAGGAAAACAATTATTTGATGTTTCTATCCCAACATGCTAGACAACCGGTTTTACTTTTCCCCATTGACTCAGTGATGCTTTAAGGAGGGAAGGCAGAAAGGCTTTACTGGAAGGGCACACTGCAATCAGATCAGTTGGTAGAGATATGCTGGATCAGTGTGTTCCAAGGAGCATCTGGGCTCTGTGGGGAGAAAGACTGTCATCAATTAGTGATCTCTGGCAAAGGCCCAGAAGGGAAGAAGATGAGGAGCACACCTTCTCCAGACTAATAGGAAATATCACCTTTCCCAGGGCAGCTGGCATTTCAACAGAAAACCAAGGTAAGTTTAGTTGCAAAGAAATCTATGCTTAAGGATGAAATATAGCTGCAAGATACAATAACATCAGATGTGAGTATGCATATGGTAGATAAAAAGAAAACACGGTAAAGATGTTGAGATTAAATGTCAAAATTAACAAATATGACCTAATAGCTGTGTAGAATCTTTTATGACCTGGTAGCGGGGAAATCTGTATTCTTCCCAAGTACTTGAAGCATCACAAATACAGATAATATGCTAGGAAATAAGGAATTAGCTCTAATTTAGAAGAGATCAGACTGTCTGCTAACCTTGATGAAATCAAATTAGAAATCAATAATGTATTCATGGCTAGTGCCCTCCAAAATATGTAGATATTAAGTTGCATATTTTTAATGATTAACTGGCTAAAAGGGAAATCACAGAAAATATCAGACCACTTCAAGTCTGTGGAAATTAGCTATAGCCAGGCTCAGAGATGCCTTGCTAACATAAAGACTTGACTTCAGTCACCAGGACCCACATAAAAAAGCCATCCATCTTATCTTTCCCCTAAAATCACAGTGGATCCCTGTGGAGGTGGACCCCTGAGCCTTGCTGGCTATCCAGCCTAGCTTAACGGGTGAGCTCCAGGCCAATGAGATATCTTATCCCAAAGAAGGTAGATGGCATTCTTGAAAATGACACTTAAGGTGGTCTCCTGGCATCCATGAATGAGCATACACATTTGCATATACATGAACATGCACACTCCTACACATGCACACACTCACATGTGTGCATGCACTTTGAAATGATGCATTTGCTTTGGAGTCCTGCAGAACCCCATAAGTGGTTCTAATAAAGTAATTGACTCATCAAGTTAGATGTGGATGGAATCATTTCCTGGGTCTGTTTTTGCTCCACCTGTCTATGGGTGAGTAGACATTTGTTTGAGTCTCCCCAGGAAAAGTCACACAACAAAAATGCTTATTGAAAGGATACCCCACACTCACTCCAGTAAAGGGAAGGGACCGCAGAGTGTCAGGAGGTGAGCTGAAATCCAGGACAGCTTTAGCCTGTGCCATTCCCTACCTGCTATGAGGCCGAGAACTGTGATTACTCTTTGGAGTTCTTCCTATTGAGTTGAGATGTCTCGGCTTCTCTAATCCCGCAGCCATCTGTCATCAAGTATGGCCAATCTCAGGCGTGGCCATGACCTTGTATGAGATGATTCTTGGCCACCAAAGCAAGCCAGAAGGCTGGCAAAGGGAGACTTTCTACTGACAGCCTTCCTAGTAACAGGGATAACAGGGACAAGTCTTTCCTTGTATTCAACTCTGGGCACCATTCCCACACCTGTACTACATACCCCCACATTTCTACAGCATCACAGCAGAGACCTTAACATAAGGGTTTGACTATATAGGCATCAAAGTCCTTTCAGCACATCCAAGCTCTCCCTTGTGGGGAAGGTGCCCTTGTCCTAGATGACTCATATGAGTAACTTGGTGCAGTGAGGACCAAAGAGAAGAATTTAACGTGAGTTCTCCTAAGACTCAGTTTGCACTATGATTTCGGGTATGATAGTCACAGGAGCTAACATTTACCAAGCACTTACCATGTACCAATGACAGCCTTAACTGCTTCACATGTATGTCACTAACCTGAATATTTGTTTTCCTGATTGCAGGCAACATTACCCACTGATCAGCTTTGCAATGTGTGTTCACTAAACTAACATATTTGCTAATTCTCTTTGCATGCAGTGGGCTCCACACCCATGGGAACGCCTCCCTCCCTCTTCCTCATCAAGTGTGAATAATTCTAGATCCCCAAATACACGGCATGCTCCGTCAGCCTTGATATATGATAACAATAATGTTTATAATGATCGTTATTATAGCTCTCCTTTATTGAGGGCTTACCATTTTCCAGTCAGTGTACTAAGCCTTTGATATATATGGATAGATTCATTGTGTCCCCAGAATACCCCTGTGTGGCAGAAACACGAGACTCTTGCTTCTATGCTGTCCCCAAAGGAAAACCCACAAGAAAGCATTTCTCCTCTTAAGCAACCAATTATTTATCAGTCCCTCTCTTTGTGTGTGTGTGTGTGTGTGTGTGTGTGTGTGTGTGTGTGTGTACGTGGGTATGCACATGCACAGCCACACACAAGCACATACATGCTCATCCACACGCACAGGTGTGCACATGCAAACAATTTCTTTCAGCTTAATTATATTTTAACTGATTTCATTTCTTCCTCTTGGCTTCCATTTCTAGCCATATTTAATTCCTTCCTTTTGTTTTGCATTCAGAATTATTTCATGCTCAAGAAAAAAATTACAGTCCTGTAGAGAAAGCCAACACCCGTTCCCTCTGCAGAACTCAGCACGAGTGGGACTCCTGCCATCGAGCAGTCTGTCCTCGTTCAATTTTAGCATCCTATAATTTCCTGCATAATTGTTTAAATGTCCTCATTCTCATCCCTGTCTCTCTCCCCAAACTTCGCTATTTTTTAAAGAAGGCACCCAAGCCGCGTGTCTGTTTTAGCAGGGGACTTCACAGGCTCCATGCCTGAGAGCACCATGTACCTTGAGTTACCACAGTACCTCAGTAAGCCTGCCTGGCGAGCAACCGCCATGGAAGCCCTCCAGCCTGCCTCTGCCTGGGTCACCTTCCCCCCCTAGCAGCCTCCTGGAGGCTAGGCGTACAGAAATTCCTTATGTGTGGGTGACATTCGATTCCCAAATATCACATAACCAAAAATATTAAAATAAACTGCTCATAACATTTTCCTGAATGCCATCTGGGCCCCACTGGAAGCTGACACTATCCGTCAGACCCAAGATAACCACATTTCCCCTCCTTTGTATGTGTTAATGTTTGTCATAATGGATTTCACTTTAATGTCCCAATTACATTTATGACATTCTTTCATCCGAGTGGCACTAATGACTTTCATTATTATTTATGCTCCTCCTTAATTATAAGACTCTCACCTCTCTCATTACACACATGCCTTTGTCACCCCCTTACTTGCACACATGCTCTCTGGTATGAAGCTAATGTTTCTTCGATTCCCATTGTCACAAACACAATGATTAATTACTCCTGTTAAACCATCATACCCCAGGGTGATCAGATTGGTGAAACAAGAAGGGCCAGATTGCTGCTCTGGAGGATTTCTGGGGACACCTGTCAGAAAGGAAAGAAGAAGAGGAGCCCCTAACCTCCAAATAAATAAATGCCTGACAGTTCAAGCTAGTTTTAGCCCTGGGATTAATCACTAGGAGAAAGAATTTTAAGTTAAAATAAAATAGGTCATCTGCTCCAAATGTCTTGCATTGTAGATGATGATAGTATGGCCCAGGGAAGTGGGTAGGAGTCACAGAGCACAAAGCTTTGTCAACACCGCCTTCAGAGAGAATTGACCTGCTATGATATGTGTCAAATTGTACCAATTATAAGCAATCTTACATTAAGAGAAAGACTTTCATTTGACCTTTTAGCCTAGGCACGGCCTATAATCATCATTATAAAGATGTGATTGAGCAAGAAGTTTAAGGCAGAGGCAGTGTTAGATTTTATTGTACAAATTCTACCAGAGTGGGGCATAAGCCATGTCTATGCCTCCCTTACAACCTCAACAACAAATCAAAATACAATGCGTCCACAGTCACCTGGAGAACAGATGAGTTGGGTTAACTTAGTGCAGGGGTGAGGGATCACTTATAGGTATGTGGTGACCCTAGCAGCTGTAACCCTGGAAAGTCTCACCCCAGCACAGATGATGGCTTTCTCATAGCTATAGAGAAAGGTACCCACTTTGGCTGCCTTCCGCTGTCTATACATCTAACTATCCCCTAAGATTAGGAAACCATGGCAGTTAGGGCAGCATTGCACACGAATGCCTGAGAGCTACAGGAGGGAAAGGAGGAAATCTTACCTGAGTAGCCAGTGACTCTCCCTACTCATTTCTTCTTCTGAGGGAAGGGAAGGTCTAGTGAGGATGATATTTTGCAAGAAAGTGTAGCTAGTCTGATGAAGATGACAGCTGTTGTGCTCAAGGATCAAATTCCACAGCATGTTTCTTATGAATCTGGACCTTACGGGGTCTAACAGCCCCCCGCTCTGCTTACTCAGTATCCTCCCATTTCCATGGGAACAAACCCAGGCTCTTGATGTGGACAGGGGCCCAGATGTTCCACGTAGCCCTATTGACTTACCAGCTGATTGGAGATGTAGGAGCAAGGCCAGCCAAGATTAGCCAAACCATAGCAACCAGCCAGCTGCATCCAGTCCAAATTGCCAATCTGCAGATCCAGGCACTCAGGAAATGGCAGTGATCGTCAACATTTGGGGGTGGTTCATTAACAATAGAAGGTGATGGATGTACTCATCACGGAAAATGCATTTTGGCTTGGGGATTGTTATGAAAGCTGAGACAACAGGTCAGAAAGGAAATCCACTAGTACCAGGTACAAAGTCAGTTCTCCTACTTGCTTTATCTGTCAACTTGACACAGCTCAGAGCTAATAGGGTTGGGGTGGTATCAATTAGAAGATTTTTCAATCAGCTTGGCCTGTGGCTATGCCCATAGGGTATCATCTCAATTGCTAATTGATGTGGGAGGGGCCCAGCCATTATAAATAGTACACCACTAGGCAGGCGGGTCTGGAGCTGTACAAGAATTCTAGCTGTGCGGTTAGACGTGTGGCTCATTGGTTAAGAGCATTGGATGCTCTTCTAGAGTATCTGGGTTTGATTCCAAGAATCCACATGACAACTCACAACTGTCTGTACCTCCAATGCCATGGGATCCAGGACCCTCTTTTGGTCTCTGAAAGCAGAAGGCACACATGTAGTGCACAGACAACAATGCAGGCATTAACACCGTCAGAATAAAAATGAAAGGAAAAAATTGTAAAGGAACCAAGATGAATATGAACAAATGAGGAAGGAGGAGGAGGAAGAATAGAAAATGAGGAGGAGGAAGAATGGGAAAATGAGGAGGAGGAGGAAGAGGAGGAGGAAGAGGAGGAGGAAGAGGAGGAGAGGAGGAGGAGGAGGAGGAAGAGGAGGAGGAGGAGGAGGAGGAGGAGGAGGAAGAGGAGGAAGAGGAGGAGGATGAGGAGGAGGAGGAAGAGGAGGATGAGGAGGAGGAAGAGGAGGAAGAGGAAGAGGAGGATGAGGGAGAGGAGGAGGAGGAGGAGGATGAAGAGGAGGAGCTGGAGGATGACAAAGAGGAGGAGGAGAGGAAGAGGAGGAGGAGGAGACCAGTAAGCAGCATGCCTTTGTCATTCCTGCCGTGAGATTCCCACCCAGACTCCTCTCAGATATGAACTGTGACCTAGAAGCATAAGAAGAAACTCTCTCTTCCTTTTTTTTTGGTCCTGGTGTTTATCACAGCAGCTCAGAGGAAAACAGGGCAGGAGTGAACTCAGCTCTTAAAGTGGAGCATGTCTCATAGTCCTTATCATTGTACAAAGAGCAAACCCACAACTCTGGGTGCCACAAACTAAACTTCAGAGTGTCTCAAAGGCCACATCAAAGTTTCACATCCACTAACTTTGGCTCCAGAGACAATGCATGCTTAAGTCCCACACTTGCTATGTTGGCCAATAGCCTGAAACTCCCTCGACACCACCCTATTCCTCAGTGCTCTAGACAGGGCTAGCAAAAAGAGGTAGCTGGGAGCAGGGTGGAGAGCAGATAGCTGGGCTTCTTTCATTGTCTTTTTTCATGTTTCGTATTGTTTGCCAACTCCATAGGATCTGGAAACACCTGGGGGGGGCACATTTCCATGCACACCTGTGAGGGGTTATTTGATTATGTTAGCCTTTGAGCATGCTCATGGGATATGAGTTAGCTTCACTGAGGTTAGACAATACATTATGACCCATGTTGAGACCCTCTGGACTGTACAAAAAGGATTGAATTGAGCTCAAACTCCTTTTCTTTTTTCATGGTGACAAATTCCCTTTCCTTTCTCACAGTAGGTATAACTTGACCAACTACCTCAAGACCCAGTGGCCAAAACTCTCTGGCCATGAAGGACTACAATCCCTGAACTGTGAGATAAAATAAATTCATTTTCCATTAAGGTATGTACTCCAGGGGAATATATCAATCATAGGAAAAATAACCAAGACATCCTCACTAGGTAGCAGATTTGGCCCTGTCACATCTCTTTCACCCAAGTTTTGGGAGTTGGAAGAGATAGAGAAAGCAGCTTAAACAATAGCCAGCTCATATGCACACAGGGCCAACAATGCTGTACAGGGCTACATTCAATGTATAACATTCTTTTGTTAAGAATTATAATCAGGGGTCAGAAAGACAGTGTCATGGTTGTCTTAGTTACTTGTTTACTTATGTGATGAAACACCATGACAAAGGTAACTTAGAAAAGATTTAATTGATTACAGTTTCAGAAGGTTACTGAAAGAAGGTTCATGGTCACCATGGGAGGGAGCAGAGCAGCAAGCAGGCAGGTAGGATTCTGGAGGAAATACAAGCTGAAAACTTACATCTGACCCACAAGATGCAGGCAGAGAGCAGGTACAGAGGAGGGGCTCTTCGCATGGGCTTTTGAAACCTCAAAAACCCATCCCAGTGCCACACCTTCTCCAACAAAGCCATATTTCACAATCCTTCCCAAACAGTTCTACTAACTGGGACCAAGCATTCAAACAAAATAGCCTATGAGGCAATTATTATTTTAACCACCACAATACTGCTCTTGCTGAATATTAGAGTTTAGTTCCCAGCACCCACCTTGGGTGGATCACAACCACCTGTAACTCCAGGACCATGGGACTCTATGTTCTCTTACGGCTTCTGCATGCACCTACATTCACAAGTTTACAGATTTCCCTGTAGATGTATACATATGAGTACATAATTTAAGAATAAAAATAAAATACTAAAGAAGTGTAGAAAAATGAGTGAAAGTCTGAGCACATCTGTTTAATCAGTTGAGCCTCTAAATAGCCCTTTTCCCTTTCTCCTTCTTTCTCTTATTTCTTCCAGCACATTCCTTGGAATTGGCATGGATACACTGTGTCTTTAGTTTTCTTCGTGTAAAATACTTTTTATTAATATTTAAAAATTGGAGAATATGGTTGCTGCATCTAAGTCCCTTGGCTGATGAGTACCAATCCCGTTTTTGTAGAAAGTGTATGCCCATATTTAACTTAAATAAAGAAAAACAGAGCTTGAGAGATGGCAATCATTACTTACAAACCTCTCAAGCGAGTGGCTTTTCTAATTTGAGATATATTTCCTTTTTATCTCATTTTATTTTACTTATTCTGAGAGAGCCCACATTTCAAGGCTGTATTACTCTGGGGTAAGTTTATTTTGTAAACTACTTACCTTGGCATGTTTTCATCAGCACACACTATCACCCAAGATGTCTGTTGTAAGGTCGGAAAGGCTTCTTATCTTGGCTCAAGGTTTCAGAAGTTTCACTTCCTTCTCAACTGACTTTATTTTTTTAAGTTCATGGGGGAAAAGTCTATTATAATGACAGGACAGTATGTCAGAGGAAGCTATTTATTTTATAGTAAAGCAGGAGAGAGAGAGAGAGAGAGAGAGAGAGAGAGAGAGAGAGAGAGAGAATCTATATTTTTCAAAACACACTCATTCCCATTGACCAACTGCTCTTCCCTAACAGAATTTTCTTTTTTTTTTCCTCAGTAGATCTGTCTTCTGATGAGGTGAGCACACTCATGATTCACTTTTTCATTTCAATAGTGTGACCATCTGTGTACCAAGTCTTCAATGCATAAGTCTTCTTGGTGGGCTTCAGATTCGAGCTAGAACACCGATTTTAATTTACTTAAAATATTCTGGTGTTTGACTCAAGTTTTAATCCTGCATGTATGTGTGTGTGTGTGTGTGTGTGTGTGTGTGTGTGTGATATGTATATACTTAATATACTTACTCTTGATCCCTCTCAATTAAAAATGTGACCATGAAGAAGTTAAAAGGTAAAAGTAAGCAGGAGAGCTTTGCTGGGAATAGGGGAGGGAGTTTAATATAGAGGGAAGAAGAAAGGATAAATAATAAAAGCAAGATTAGAAAAATAATGAGCACTTAATAAATAATATAACACATAATTTTAATGTATTTACCCCAAACCAAGGGATAATACTTACAAAGAGGCATAAAATACACAACAACAACAACAACAACTACAAAAAAACAACAATAAGCTAGGACTAGGCAGGAGATATCTCCCTTCAGTCATTGGTTAGAGGTGTTCAAGAGACCCCCAAAACAATACAGGCTATTACCATTGCTTTGGGTTGCCCACCAGAATATAAAAGTAAGTCCCTGTTCCTGGAGATATCACATACTTTAGACACAGTACTCAGAGAAAGCAAGATGATATTAACCTTGAAGCCTCCTCATGAAGGAATAGCTCTCATAATGCTGGAACGTGTTATAAAAGCTAATGATGGATGATAGATATCACAAGACTAACCCAACTGTAAATCCGGAGGACCACAATAATAGGACAGGCAAGAGATTCTCAACAGTGAAATAATGGCACCTGTTTCTAGGGGGCAACCAATGCTGTCTAATTGGATCTAAAGCCTACTCAATTGGAGGGAACTTATTTCTGCTACTGTAAAACTAGCCAATAATCCATTATTTGAGAGATCTTGCTGGAAAACCTACTACAATCATATTACTAAAGCAATAGCTTCCAATTGTTCTTCAAGTACTTATCTTAATCATCAAAGAGAAGTACAATTCTCAGTTATCACCAGTGATGTTTCTATTTGCAGGAGACAAAGGTTCCTAGAGAGATCCACAACTGGCCAAAACGCACAGAAAATGTGAAGTTGGGTTGCCAGTCCCAAACGGGACATCTATGGCACCTACACTGTAGGCTCAGGAAACATTACAGAAGAGGGAGTGGAAAGACTGAAGGGAGAAAAAAATAAAAGGATCAGGAGGCCTGGTAAACCATTACAAAAATGTTTTTATCTGAACAAGATAGGAATATTGCCCTTATGAACTCCCAAAAGTATGGTGGTCTGCTGAAGATCTGCAAAGGTCACTCCAATAAACATGTTAACATGGATGGACAAAATATCACAAGGCTCTATCCCTATATGAAGAAATGTGGGCAGTGAATGGCTGCCGAGAGAGGGATAGCGAGGACAATACCTTGGACCTAAGGGACCAGTCCTAGCACAAATAAGAGCAACATTCATTGGATTAAGCAAATTGTATCTATACGTATATAATATGTATACCATATATATGACATATATGTGACAAAATAAAAATAGAAGAGATTATGTATTAGAGACAAAGAGTCTGGGGGTTCATGAGAGAATTTGGGATAGGAAAAAGGGTGGGCAAAGTATGTAAATACAGCATGGTCATATATGAAATGAACTATCTATGGATTATTTAATTAATTATAAATTATTTCAAAATCATAATCATATCTGCTTTGCCTCCTTTGGATGCATTTTTCAATTTAAATGTTACAAAGTTAAAGTATGTATATATATATTTTTTCCAAGAGACGTTTAAATATGGATGTTTGCATATGGAAAGATAATTGAATGAAGATATCACCAAGGCTTCCATCAACTTCCCTATCGGAGGTTGTGGTCACAGGATAATGTTTAAGAATGGATTCCAAGCAGAAACCTATCAAAAGAGGCTAGTAGAAATGTACACAGATAACTCAGACTATGTTGACGAATTTCATAATTTCTCACATTTAGGGTCATCTCATCCATATAAGAAGTTAAATATCAGACCCATATTTTTCTGCACAGCACATGAGGATTTAAGTTTCAAGATTTTGTAAGACATAACATCGCCAGAGCTATAATCACAGTGTCAAATCCAGGAGGCCACTGCTCGGCAAGTTACTGTGGAATCAGCTGGGAGGTCTTGCGAAGGTTTTGATCTTACCCTCTGTTCCGGAAATTTTACTTCGTTAATTATGCAATGGGATCCAGATTGTTAACACTGTGCTGTTAGCAAACTCCTGAGGTTTTGAGAACCATTGTTCTGCAAGTTGCTTGACATGAGGAAGTAAAGAAAGGAAAAGAGGAGAAAGGTGGTGTGGAGAGATGCTCAGTAGTTATGAGACTTGCTGTACAGTCTAGGGGATCGTGTTCAGATCCCAGCACTGATGGAACAAGCTAGGGATCATATGCAGACCTGAAACCACAGCTCCAAGCTGAAGCAGTCGCTGGAGAATTGCTTGCTTCCAGCCTAGCTAAGGAAATAGAAACCACAGTTTCTGGGAAACACATTGCCTCAAAGGAGTATCAAGAATGTGATACAGGAGAATACTTGACACCTGATTTTGGTCTCCACACATGCACAGGTTCTGGTGATCACACAGGTCCATACACACACACACACACACACACACACACACACACACACACACACACATGATTAAATGGAAGAAGCATAGCCAACACAGTTGCAAATCTCTGATTCTTATTGCTAAAGGCATGTGGACTAGCAGCCATGGTACTGTGGGAGATGAAATGAAGCTTGGGTAACAGAGATACCTCTTTACCACATGATCTTGGATGACGGCATAACTCTTCAAGGTATCAGTTTACTTGCTTGTAAGAAGATTTAGACAAGAGAATGAGTTCTACTGTCACTTATCATGTGACAATTTGTCCAAGGAGCTTCTGGGGTCAGTGCAGGTACAAGGTCTGAGCTATTGTTGATCAAACCAGGTCATATTAGGGCTTCTCATATCCAGCACTCACTTCTGATTTGTTTACAGTGTTGAATGGGATTGTGTCTGAGGAAAGTCACTCTAGTGGCAACAGTCTGGACATGTAATCTCCCAGGATCATTTAGCAGCCATTAAAGAGATAATTGCCCCAGAAGAGGCACACTTGAAAGAGATCATTGATAACACAGCCAGGCCTTCGGTCTTAGAACAGTCAATAGGCTCTCCATTTGAGTGACTTTCAGCAATGTTTTTCTATTGACTTATGTGGCTATCAGACTGAATGATTAAAGCTGAGGAAACAGTCTACAAACATGATCAGACCTCTGGAATTGTTACCCATTACTTATCATGCTATGCATCTGTTGCTAGACCAGGCAGAGCACTAGCCATGACTGCTAGACAATGGTATCTCATACCTCATCATGCATAGATCTTGTAGCACTCAGAGATAGACAGAGTTGGGGAATGGAACACCCTCCTCCTGATCCTTGATTTTACTCCTTGAAACCGTTTCTGATCCCATCCATCTCACTCAGGAAGAAAGTGTCACCCACAGGCCTGAGTTGTCACTGTATCTGATGATAATCATAAATAAAAATGATGATTAATGTACGTAATTTCCTCTCTGGGTCATTTCCTTCCTTATTGTGAGGAATCACTTAGTTTTATTCCAAAAATAACTGGGCACATGATCACTTCCACTAGAGTCTATCCTTCTTTGCCATAAGACTGAGCACACAGCTAAGATGAGCAACTTGCTTGGAGGGATGGACAGATGGATGGATGGAAAGAAGGATGTATGTATGTATGTATAGATGCATGGATGCATGCATGCATGGGTAGATGGACAGAGAAACGGCTGGACCTTCCATGTTTTCCCAATTTTCTCAGTTCCTATAAATAATTGTCTTCAAATCAAGAACGTGAGTGTTGATTTAGTCCCTGGGCTGTGATTTCACCAAAACAAAAGGCAGTGACTGATACACCAGATGCTTGGAACACCACAGAGAGGCGCTTGGAACACCACAGAGAGGCGCTTGGATTTCCAGAATCAGCATCTGCTACAAGTATTGAGGGTGTGTTCGGTGTTTATGCTTTTCTGCTTTCGGGATATACCTCAGGACTCCTCTCCGTCAGAAGCCATGAATCGACACTACTTCTCACTTGTTTCTTTTAAGAGTTGTTTTGCTGTTAGTTTCTACAAACATAGACATTATATTTTGATTTCTCCTTCCCCATGGACTCTCTCTCATCATCCTTCCATTCCTGTTAACTCTCCTCATGCCCATCAATCCTTTGCCATGTTCTTGACTTTTGGTTTCATTTTATGACCCATTTAGCTTAACCAGGGCTCTCTATGCAACCGTCAGATTAGAAAAGTATTTCTTTCAAGCTATTTTGGTGCTCAAGGCAGGCTCTATAAGTTGCATTTTTTCTATAGAGCTACTTGTAGAGCGGGCCTCAGTCATCTTCACTGAAAGTGTTGTTCCTGGAAGACTCAAAGTATGGATGGAAACCAGAGACAGCAGAAGTACTGGAAAAGATGTTACTGGCATAGTGGCTGTCATCATGAAGTTTTGTGCATACAATTTTAATATTGTTTTAAAACAATAGCAGAGTTTCAATTCCTAGTCTAATATAGGTAGCGGTGTGACTTTGGACAAGTGCCCTTTGATGTCTGAAACCCCGTGTGTGTGTGTGTGTGTGTGTGTGTGTGTGTGTGTGTGTGTCTGTCTGTCTGTCTGTGTGTGTGTCTGTGTGTGTTTCTGTTGTCCCAAGCCAAGCACAGTCTCAGGCTGCTGAGCTATGACCTTTTAAAAATTTTATTTTGAGTTATTTATTTTATGTATATAGGTGTTTTACCTACGTGTATGTCTATGTCTGCCTGGTGCCTAAGGAAGTCAAGAGAAGTTTTTGAATTCCCTTGTACTGGATGCACAGCTGGTTGTGAGCCACCATATGCATGCTGGGAACAAAACTCAGGTCCTCTGCAAGAGCAGTTAAGAGCTCTTACATGCTGAGTCGTCTCTACATTTGCCTACATCACCGTGATTTCTCTTTCATTTCCCTTCAAGGCAGATTTCTGCTATGTCTGTCAAGGAGTGGTTTGTTGACCACCCACACACCTCTGTTTTAAATAAGGTTGCATATTTGTCAAAGTCTGATGCCCTTAATTAGTGTATAACTAGAGAGATGGGACCTGAAAGGCATGGGCGGTATCTTCCAGTCAGCAACTCTACGTGTAGTCAAAGAAGCGCAGAGTGGGAAGGCCATGCAAAGGGGGAGAAGAAGTTGCAAAAAGATTTAAAGATGAAATCAGCTGAATGGCATAGCCTAGGAAATAATGGAGGCATTAAAGAATGTGAAATTTAAATCAGAGGTAATCTTACAACAGAAATATGAGGAACATAGACACACAGCTTCATGACTTCAAAACACAGTGCTATTTAGATACTGACAAAAGCTATTTGTAAATTCTGCTTTGAAGATCACTGGAAAAACATTGCAGTCCAGACACTGGATGGTTATTTGTGTCATGTGTATGGATTTAGATGAGAAGGAGTGAGTCTCTCTTCTCTCTCTTTCCTGTCTAAGGAAATGTGTTATCCAGGAAAGCCACATGGTAACAGAAGGTAGAAGTTTTCAATGCTCCTCTGGCTTGGTCTGTGGGTATCTGGATGGTTTACTCTATCTTCTCTCTCTTTCTTTTACTTTTCTTTCTTTTTTTCCCCCTTAATGGAGTTTACATGCGATTTAAAAGAATACTACTAGTCCACACTGAACTTTTCTTTTAACATTTAGTTTTATGCATATAGAAATCTTTATGGGTTTTGGCAAATCACACATGGGTGTCACTGCACCATTTTCAAGTACAAGTAGCAGATTACTGATGAAATCAATTACTTAATTAATGTGCCACTAAAGTTACATTTCTGAAGTCTTGTTGCGTATGTGCCTTTGTAACCTGAGATTCCTTTCTTCCTCAGTTTTTTTGTGGGGGGGGCACTTTTTCTTTAAATAAATAGCATATACTTAGAGGGATAGAGCAATGGCTCAGTGCTTAAGAGCATCTGCTGTCCTTGTAGAAGATCTGGGTTCCACTTCCAACATCAGGAATAGCAAATATTTTTAAGCACAGTAATTCCAGTGTCAGGGACTCTAGTGTTCTTTTCTGATATCCACATCTGCCTTCCTGCATACACCTAGACCTTCACATATATACACCAACAGATAGGGAAAAGATCTTTACCAATCCCACACCTGATAGTGGGCTAATATCCAATATATACAGAGAACTCAAGAAGTTAGACTCCAGACAATCAAATAACCCTATTAAAATGGGGTACAGAGCTAAACAAAGAATTCTCAACTGAGGAATATAGAATGGTTGAGAAGCACCTAAAGAAATGTTCAACATCTTTAGTCATCAGGGAAATGCAAATAAAAAAACACCCCTAGATTCCACTTCACACCAGTTGGAATGACTAAGATAAAAAACTCAGGCTACAGCACATGCTGGTAAGGATGTGGAGAAAGAGGCATACTCCTCTATTGTTGGTACGATTACAAGCTGGTACAACCACTCTGGAAATCCCTTTGGAGGTTCCTCAGAAAATTAGACATAGTATTATCTGAGGACCCAGCCATAACACTCCTGGGCATGTACCCAAAAGATGCCCCAACGTATAATAAGGACATATGATCCACTATATTCATAGCAGCTTATTTATAATAGCCAGAAGCTTGAAAGAACCCAGATGGCCTTCAACAGAGGAATGAATACAGAAAATGTGGTACATTTACCCAATGGAGTAATACTCAGCCATTAAAAGCAATGACTTCATGAAACTCATAGGCAAATGGATGGAACTAAAAGATATCATCCTGAGTGAGGTAACCCAATCACAAAAAAACACACATGGTATACACTCACTGATATGTGGATATTAGTCCAAAAACTCAGATTAACCAAGATATGATCCACAGACCTCATGAAGCTCAAGGATGACAACCAAAGTGCAAATGCTTCAGTCCTTCTGAGAAGGGGGAACAAAAATATTCATAGGAGGAAATACGGAGACAAAGTTTGGAACAGAAACTGAAGGAAAGACCACCTAGAGACTGCCCCATCTGGGGATTCAGCCCATATACATACAGCCACCAAACCCAGACAACATTGTTGATGCCAAAAAGTGCATGCTGACAGGAGCCTGATGTAGCTGTCTCCTGAGAGGCTCTGCCAGAGCATGACAAATACGGAGGGGGTCAGTCAACCATTGAACTGAGAATGGGGTCTCCATTTGAGGAGTTAGAGAAAGGATTGAAGGTGCTGAAGGGGTTTGCAACCCCATAAGAACAACAATACCAACCAACCAGAGCTCCCAGGGACTAAACTACCATCCAAAGAGTACACATGGACAGACCCATGGCTCCAGCTGCATATGTAGCAGAGGATGGCCTTGTTGCATACCAATGGGAGGACAAGCCCTTGTCAGGGCAGGGAGGAAGGGGTGGGTGGATTGGTGGGGGAACGCCCTCATAGAAGAAGGGGAAAAGGGCATGGGATAGGGAGTTCATGGATGGGAAACTGGGAAAGGAGATAACATTTGAAATGTAAATTAAAAAATCTAATAAAAACATTCTCTGAAAAGTACATACACAAATGCACAAGCACACACACATGCACACACTCACATGCACACATATGCACACACATACACACATGCACATATATATGCACATACACTCATGTGCACACATGCACATGCATATGCCCACACACACATATACATGTATTTTGGTTATTTTCAGCCTCTAGTATCCTTTCTTCTCTCCTTCCCATTTCTGTCTTCTTACCAACAAATCCAAATATTCTACTTTGATATCAACAAAACAACAAAAAGTTTAACCACACAATCAAAAAAGAAGAAAAGAAAAGAAAAGAAAAGAAAAGTAACCAACCCACCACCAACAAACCACTAGGACTCTAATTTGAGTGCAAACGGAGGAAGTTCAAGACCACCATGACAGCTCTTCAGAAGATACCTCACAAAATAAACATTCAGAAAGAGAGTCTATAACACAGCAGTATGAGAAAGAAAAAAATTTCAGGGGACAAAAGGGAGAAAAGACAACTTAGGATGACCACCCATCTTATCAACACAGTAAACCAGCAAACCCTAACACTAAAAGGAGACCAAGGAAAGTTTTTCAGAAACGAGGGAGGGAAAGTATGAGGAAGCACTTGTGTAGAAAGACAATGATATCTATGTGGGAAATGAACCACCATATCTGAGATTACCTTTGATATAATAAAACAACCGAACTTCACAGAAATTAGTAACCATCTTTCAATAAGAACCTTAAATGTAAATGTCCTCTATTCATCAATTAAGTGATAAAGACAAGCCAACTGGGTTAAAGAAAACTGGATCAGGCTGTTTGTTGTCTCCAAGAAGCATCTGTCACTGGAAAAGACACCAACATACTGTTCATCCAAAGATACACTCTTCAAGAATTCAGCCCCAAGCAACTCAACACAGATATTACAGTTTCTAATGAAGTAGAATTCAAACAGAAATCAGTTCTAAGAGGTAAAGAGGGCCATTGTCTAGTAATAAAGGGACATATTCATCTAAGGTATAATAATTTAAGTATATATCTCTCAAACACTATCCTCATTTCAGTAAAACAAATACTACTACTACTACTACTACTACTCACACAACACACAAGAGTCTAGAAATAAACATTATATAAGTCATCCAAATTTAAAATCAAGGAAGAACCCTAGTAATGAAACTAATATAGATGGAATAGAATGCACATTATTGTGGGTTTTTTGTTGGTGTGGTAAATCAGCATGGCCAAGAGCAACTTGAGGAGGAGAGGATTTATTTCACTTCTGCTTCCACACCAGAGTATATCATTGAAGGAAGTAAGGGTAAGAACTCGAGGCAGGAACCTGGAGGGAGAAACTGAAGGAGAGCTCATGGAGGAACAATGTTTATATGGTTTGCTCAGTCTACTTTCTTATACAACCCAGGGCCATCTCTAACATATCAATAATTAATCAGGAAAACAGTACACAGATATTCCCACAGGCCAATCAATTGGTAAATTAGCTCATAGACATTCCTACAGCCAATCAATCATTAATCAATAAAATAGCTCATAGATACTCCCAAATGGCCAATCTGGTGGGGACATTTTCTCAGTTGAGTTTTTCACATTCAAATTAGTCTAGCTTGTGTTAAATTAGCAAAACATAGCCAGGACAGGGACACACACACACACACACACACACACACACACACACACACACACACACATCTCTCTAAAGGGTGCAGAATGCATATTATCATAGTCCAAAGAGCATTCTCTAAAATAGAACATATACAGGCTATGAAGAAGCCTTGTCAAATATAATAATCTCAATAACTGGTTCTGTCTTACCAATCCATGAATGAATGACACTAGATATCAATAGTGAGGAAAACTGTACAAACTAAATAAATAAATACACAGAGTGAATAAACTAATAAAGAAATTAAGAGAAAGTATTTGGAAATTCCTAGGTTCCACTGATAATTAAATTATGGCTTATGAGACCCTTTGTGGTACTATAATACAATTTTGAGAGGAGAGTTCATAGCTATGCTCACATTAACAATAAGGAAAAGCTAAAAAAAAACCTAATAATACATCTCAAAAACAATCCAAACTCAAGAGCAGTGGACAACAAGAAGTTATAATGATTAGGGTAGACATTAATAAACCTTAAAAATAATATATAAAAATCAGTGAATTAGAGTTGAATCTCTGAAAAATATACAAGATTGGAGAATCCCTTAAATATGTTGACAAAAAGAAAGAAGAAACCCAAATTAGTAAAATTGATAATGGGAAGGGGGCGGTTACTATACCTTCCATTGAATTCCAGATAATCATCAGAAAGTATTTTGAAAATACTTCAATAAAACACGGAGGTAGTGAATGTGAGGGAGAGCACTGTGGCAGAAAGATATGCATGGGTGAAATGACCATTGTGAAACCATTACTCCTCATGCTAATTAATAACCAAACAATAAAAAGAAGAATGGCGGCCACACAGAACCAGGGCTTGCTCACCAGGAAAGCTGAGGTCAGAAGATGCCACTTGGCATGTATTGATCCTTGCGAAGTGGGGGAGGACTTGGTACAAGGGGAGCTGTGTACACAACGTTGCACAGACTGTGAGTAGCAGGCGTTTCAGACTGTAGGGCTTTCCCACTGATCACTTATTTCTGGCTGAGACGGGAGCTGCTCTGACCTCCCAGCCCACTCCTTACCATGCAGTGAGAAGTGATAGGGAAAGGCCACATTACATGCATGTGGTCGCGTCAAATGTGACTTCAAGTCTGGTTTATTAGACATTGGTAGAGCAATGTCAACTTGTTTTCAACGGTTGTTATTGGCTGCAGAGAAGCAGTACGTTTTGGATTCAGGATGCATGGGACACAGTACGACCCATCTGGGACTTAGGCAATTTATATGCTGTTGTAAATGTTTCTCTATCTGTGTAATCTGATAAGGAAGCTTATTTGAGGGCCATGTCTGTGCTTTTACATGCCAGTGTTCCTGTTTCTCAGGTTTAAAGGACTGCAGTCTGACAGTATAAAGGTGTTTAAGCTTGGAATTTTTCTTTGTTCTTTTTATAGGATGTATCTGTAAGTGAAAGATTTGAGCAGAGGACAAAGACAAAAAATAGTCAACTCTAAGCAATAGCACCAATTTCATTTTTCCATAGTTGACACAGGTGTTACTGAAAATGACCCACTTATTTCTCAGGAGAGAAAAATATAAAAGGACTGGTTGTGGGGACCTGAGTTTTACAAAGTCCCCTTTAGGGAGGCTGTTCGCTAGCAGACAGATTCTATCTTTAACTACTCAACGATTTAAATGGGAAAAGAACAATCCTTAATAAAGAACAATCATGATGTTGCCCTCTTCCCAGGAGCCGTATCATGCCTAATTCTTAGATATCAATTTGTACCACTCATTCACATCATGTGATTACCACAGGGAAGCATCAAATGCCCCAGCTTTGGAATCAGACTTCCTGAAATACAACATGGTCCATCCAGGACTTTAAGTTAATTATATATGGTACTCAATCCATTTCCCTATCTGCGTAATTGAATAACTTAACTCCCTCCTTTGAGTGGTTGTGCATATAATTCTTATCACAGTGGCCAATGCAGGCTCTCCATAGTAGTGACTGTTTGCTGTACTGTTTCCTGCTGCAAATACAGGCAGGTACTCTGGAGCCAAAACACAAACATGTCTACATGTCTAGATGCCCCCATAATGGAAGCCGTTCATCCTTTGTTCTTTATTGCACAATCCAGAGCACCTTTATTTCAGGTCCGTTCAAAGTCCTGAATCTGTTTCTTTCATGTACTCATCCCTGTTGGGAGGGAAGGCAGGATTGCCAGCTCTCATTTGATTAGGTCGTCATCTGACACTGCTATTTTACTATCGTCCTTAACACAATGACTAATGTTTCCAAGTCCCTCTGAATCTCTTAGTTAAAGGTGTCATTTCCTGATTCCTAGTTCACGGAACCATTACTTGGATCCAACTTTGGATATTGAGGTTACATGCTGGTATAGCTCGATAACCCCACGGGTGGAAGAGTTGTTCTCGTAACTTGTTAGTAGCAGCACTCTAACTAGACTAAAGACCTGCTCAGCAAGAGGAAACTAATGCCTGTTACTAGAGACCTAGCCAGCTTATCCAGTACTAGTGAAGCTCTCGAAGGAGGACATAGAACCATCGTTTTGCTAAACCAGCATAACCCCTGGCTACACTCCCAATATTCATTTTTATACCCTTACCCCCATCACACAGGAAATAGTAAACAAAAACCCGACTAACCAAAGGGCAGAATTATGGAACCCAGTCCCAGTAGATAAATCTACAAAAACACCTCCTGAAATTAAGTCTCAGAGAACCCAGTGAAAGAGGGTCAGAAAGATGATAAGAGCCAAAGGATTGGGGAATTCTATGAGATTGTGTCTCCTAGCAATGTCACATGGTGCACCCAAAAGGACTCAACAACGTGACTGTCTATCGTGGATGACAACGATAGAAGTGCCAAGGGGAACAGGAACAAAGAAGACCAGCGAGCCTCAACCCTGCACAAACAATAAAAGGCAACTAAAGGAATGCTCAGGATGACAAAAATGGTCTTCCTCAGAGAAGAGCATACCAGTAGGTTATCTATCCCAAATCATCGAGCATAGATACATATACACAAGCAATGGTATACAGATTCAGCACGTTATGTTTAGGGGTATATATATATATATATATATATATATATATATGTATATGCATATATATACACATATTCACATATGCACATGACAATAATTAATGAAAAAAGTTGTCATGGACTTGAAAGAGGGCAAGGAGTAGTATGTGGGAGGTTTTGAGGTGAGGAATTGGAAGGAGAAATGATGTAGTTATATTATAATATCCAAAGGAAAATAAAATGGTGGCTTATAAGACCCGATTGCTGAAAACACTGTTTACTTTCATCACAGGACTTGGAGAAGCCAAGCTGGTACTTACGGGAAGCTCCCCCCATGCTGGCCAGCTCCCATGGTACTGTAAGGTAAAGGTACCATGCAATCTGTTGGAGAAGAGTCACTCACCGGGTTGGGGATTTAGCTCAGTGGTAGAGCGCTTGCCTAGCAAGCACAAGGCCCTGGGTTCAATCCCCAGCTCCGGAAAAAAAAAAAAAAGAGTCACTCACCAGCAACTCTGACCTCTGCAACAATGGCCAACCTAATGGAGAATACCCGTGGGTGGAGTCAATATTATGGGTTTGACTAACTTCTTCCTGACTGGATTTAAGGCCGATGCCACAGGAAGAATTTTACTCCTGGTACTGTAAATCTGACCAAGTATCCGTGACTAGACTGTTTAAAAGTCCTAGGGCAGAGCGCAATATTGATTAGTTAGATGCACACAGTACAAAATGGCCTCCTAAACAAGGCTCTCAGTACCTGCTGATTACTGAAGCTCTCAGTCCTCACCAGAGAAGCTTGACTGTGCGATGGGTGTTGACCCGATAAAGCGTCGCAACTAGTCAAACTGCAAAGAATACATGTCTGTGAAATGCTCAACCGTGAACGACACATCCATTTTACAAATCCCCCTCCACAAGGCTCAGAAAACATTGCAGACAAAGAAGCCAAGAGACTGTAAAAAATGGAGGTTGGTGGAGACTGGAGCAAAACAGCGTTTCGTGGACTCGACCAGGCTGGTCGTGAACAGAGATCTGAGATTGCTACCATCAGACTAGCACAAGACCAAGCCAGAGAACAGCTCACCAGGGATGGAGGGGAGGGGCACTAATGCTTACTCCCAACTGAAGGGCTAGTGCTATTTGACAGTTGCTGGGGAAAGAGTCAGTAATCTTGGGCGCTTATAGGTTGACTATACTGAGTATATGATTGGCTTCTTATGCAAGTGTATATTGGCAAGGCTAATTGAATTGATTGGGTAAAAAATATAAAATAAGAGAGGGTATGAAGTTAAAATGGAAACATGAGGGGTTTGGGAGAAGTTAGAGGGGAGGTGGGGATAAAAATGATCAGAATGAATTCTACGCAGATATGAAATTCTTAAAGAAAAGACAAAATATTATATACACACATTTTTATATTTTAACCTATTCTGTTTATTGTTACATACTATATAATACTACTCATAACATGAAGATATAAAATATATAATTAATTTAATTTAAATGTATACAGATATATTTAAAAGTCAGTTTTAGGTTGAATGATGCTCTTCGGTGGAATGGAATGAGGCTGGAAGTCACGAGGGTTTTCCGGGTCTTTTACAAATGTCTCAAAGTTTAATGCCTCGCTAATGGCAATAGGCCTCCCAATCAAGACAGTAGCTGTAAAGTATTCGTGTGGATTTCAAGGTGGTGATTTCCAAAGCGATTCCCGACTTCTCATGCTGTGCATAAAATCAGACATTATGTCCCCAAATAACCTTTCATTTACTATGGGAAAGAGTAGACCCCAGTGGATCCCGTTGCTGTTGCAGGTGGCTGCCTCCTGTTGATTGTTCTGAGATAATGGCTTGATTAGACTCAGGATGGCGGTCCAGTCCTAATGTTTTGGGGTCACTAGAGTTTCAGGTACTCGACATGATTTGTAGTGACTCAGAACGTTAAACACAATGATCCCTTAAATTGGGGTTCGTAATATTTTTTTTCACTTTCCTTCAAAAAGAAAAGAAAATGTAATACAAACAGCATTTTTGATTATAGAGACTATGTCCTTATTAGGCTAGGACTGATATGAGGCGTCAGATGTGCTTTGCCATCGACTCCTCAAGTTCCCTTGCCCATCAGCTGCACTTTCCCTCACCTGCAATCTATACTAGCTGCAGGAAAGCCTTCCTCTGCACAGACTGGTATCATTGTGAATTTATGACCTGAACATTCTGGGAACATTCGTAAACATTTGGTAGCGTAATGCCTTAGACCTCAGGCTCTGGATAGACCATGAATCTTGAGTTTACGTCCTGATTCCGGTAGTAAATAGCCAGATGACTTTGAGGGAGTTGCCTAATTTCTTTATGTCTCAGTTCCCTGCTTTGTAAACTAATAATTGTAATTAGAATTTTTACAAAGGAAGGAATAAAATTGTCTTTGTTTGGAGATGATATTATTGCTTATGCACCAAATTTGAAGGAATAAAAATAAAAATAATCTCCCCAAACTATTGTGATTATGGAAAGGTGCCTTATCACAAGGTCATTAATCTTGTATATTATACATTGTTTCCCTATTTATCAGCAAAGAATCAGTGGGATTCGAAATGAGAATATACCACCATTTTCATTAGCATCCAAATGGAGGAAAAGTGCAAAAGTGCAGAGTGCAAAGAATTAAACATGGAGACATTGCTCTCTGTTTATGTATGGCCCAGAGAGTGGCGATATTAGGAGGTATACTCATGTAGGAGTAGGAATGGCCTTGTTGGAGGAAGTGTGTCACTGTGGGAGTGGGCTTTGAGACCTTCCTTCCTGCTGCCTGGGAATTAGTCTTTTCCTTGTTCCCTTCAGAACAAGATATGGAATTCTTAGCCCCTTCTGCAGCACCATGTCTGGCTGCATGCTACGATGACTCTTGCTATGATGATAATGTACTGATCCTCTGAAAGTATTATCCAGGCCTAATTAAATGTTGTCCTTTATAAGAGTTGCCTTGGTCATCAGAAACTCAGGTGACAGCAGATGCTGGTAAGGATGTGGAGAAAGAAGAATACTCTTCCATTGCTGGTGGGATTGCAAGTTGGTACAACCACTCTGGAAATTAGTCAGGTGGTTCCTCAGAAAATTGGACATAGTACTACCTGGGGACCCAGCTATACCACTCCTGGGCACATTCCCAAAAGATCCTCCAATATATAACAAGGACACATGCTCTACTATGCTCATAGCAGCCTTATTTCTAATAGCCAGAAGCTGGAAAGAACCCAGATGACCCTCAACACATGAGTCAATACTGAAAATGTGGTACATTTACACAATGGAGTACTACTCAGCCATTAAAAACAACGACTTCATGAAATTCATAGGCAAATAGATGGAACTAGAAAATATCATCCTGAGTGAGGTAACTCAGTCACAAAAGAGCACACATGGTATGTACTCACTGATAAGTAGATATTAGGAAGAAAGTTTGGAATACCCATGATACAACTTACAGACCATATGAAACCCAAGAAGAAGAAAGACCAAAGTGTGGATGCTTCAGTCCTACTTAGAAAGGGAAAAAAAGTAATCATGTAATGTAGAGGGTGGGAGAGATTTAGGCAGAAGAGAGGATAGATAGAGGGAAAAAGGGGGAGGCAGGATCAGGTGTGGGAGGAGAGGGGGGAGATGTACAGAGGATCAGGTAATTGAACAAAGGTGTGTAGCAATGGGGGATAGGGAACTGGGGGTAGCTACCAGTAAGTTCCAGATGCCAGGAAAACAAGAAGCTCCCAGGACCCAGTGGAGATGACATTAGCTTAAATGACCATTAAAGGGGAAAGACAAGCTGTAGAGACCATATCCAGAGGTTAGGCAAGGCCCCTGGTTGAGGGATGGGGTCACCCACCCTTCCCAAAAATTTAATCCCCAGAATTGCTCCTGTCTAAAGGAAATACAAGAACAAAGAATGGAGCACAGACTGAAGGAAAGGCCTTTCATAGACTGCCCCACCTGGGGATCCGTTCCTTATGCAGCTACCAAACCCAGTCATTATTGCTGATGCCAAGAAGTGTTTGTGGATAGGAGCCTGATATGGATGTCTCCTGAGAGGCTCTGCCAGATCTTTCTGATACAGATGTGGATGCTTGCAGCCGACCATTGGACTGAGCACAGGGTACCCAATGGGAAAAGACTGAAGTAGCTGAAGGAGTTTACAACCCTATAGGAAGAACACCAGTAACAACCAACCAGATACCCCAGAGCTCCCAGGGACTAAGCCTCTAACCAAAGAATGCACACGAAGAGACCCATGGCTCCAGCTGCATATGTAGCAGAAGATGGCTATATCTGGCATCAGTGAGAGGGTCCTGTGAAAGCTTGATGTCCCATCATAGGGGAATGCTAGGGAGGTCCAGTGGGAGTGGGAGTAGGTGGGCGGGAGGGTGGGTTGGGGAGCACCCACATAGAAACAGAGGGGAGGGAGGTGGGATAGGAGGATTGAGGGGGAAAACTGGGAAGGGTGATAACATTTGAAATGTAAATAAATAAAACAAGCAATAAAGAAATTTAACAAAAAGAGTTGCCTTGGCCATGGTGTCTCTTTAAAGCAATGGAAATCCTAAGACAGAAGTTGGTACCAGGAGTGGGGTACTGCTGTGATAAGCCTGACAATAGAGCCTAGTCTAACCTGCAAACCAAGTCCCAGGTCTCAGTGCAAACCCTGTCTTGAAATCAAGGTGAACAGCTTCTGGGGAATGACACTTACAATCGACCTTTGTCATGCTCACCGAAATGCACCTGCACGTGCACACCAAAATATAAAGTTCAGCTATAGGAAGCGTAATGGGAAAGTGAAAAGACAATTAGTTAAGAGGCAATAACAGTAAGATGAAGGAATAGAAATTCGATCTTATAGAGAGTTCTACCAATAGAGATGTGTTCTTTGCGTACGCACATGTTCATGTGTGCACACACACATGAATACCCCCCCCCCACACACATGCACACACACAAGGCATATACAAAGGCGTATACACTGTGATCATTGTTATCAGCCTTGAGGTGACAAAGCCAGGGAGACCTTCACCAGAGCCTGTGCAGGCTGTTTGAACTCTCAGACTCCCAAACACAGAATTAAATAAACTGGAATTAAATAAACCTCTTTTCTTTTTGATGTTAGCCTGCCTCTGGTGTTTCCTTAAAGTAGTAGACAATGGACTGATACAATTAAGATGCGGAGTTAATCTAAGTCTTTATTATGAACAGAAGGAAAAGGAAGTGGAGGAAATATATATAATGAATGGAAGTCAAAAGACAGAGGGGGATTCTGTTATTTGAAAGAATGCAGTTAAACTCTCCAAGCATTCTGCTGGGTATTGTGAGGGAGGTACTGAACAGAACCTGCTCTATGCATGAGGTTAAATCAAACTTATAGAAGCAGAGAGGAGGATGGTAGTGCTGAGATAACAGTCAAAGGGGCGTGGTCTGGAACAGGGCAATGGCTTCTCTAATTTCTGGAGGTCTACTGCATTATATCAACGAAACGTAACAAGCAGCCTGTCCGTGGCACAGTAGTTGCAAAGCACATTGCAAATGTTCTCACCACAAAGTTTTTTTTTTGTTTTGTTTTTTGTTTTTTGTTTTTTTTTAAGATTTTGAAGGGATTAAACTGTCAAGTACCTTAATTAAGGCAAAATATACTAAGCACAGAATTTCCATCAGTTTACATTCTTCCGAAAAGCAGATCGCTCTGTACTTGCAAAATCTACATGACTATAGTCAATTTACAACGAGTGCTTCTAAAGTAAATAAAACACAGACTCAGAAAGGAAATTTCAAACGCCTGCGAGGAAAGGCACAGCTTTAGAAAAATTCTCAAAGAACTCTTATAATTTAAAAAAAAAAGGGAAGACAATCATTTCAATGAAAAATAAGCCACTGCTATTAGAACCGATCTGTTAGTAATGCAAACGTACACGAGGCAAGCAGACAAATTCAGCAACATGTTCGTACACCAAAACAAAGAATTCTAGGAAAGAAGTTATGAAAGAGTTCGTATGATCAATATCCCCAGCCAAATAAAATACTTGGGAATAAATTCAGAGAAGTTAAAACAAAACAAAACAAAACAAAACAACAGTCTCTATAATGGAAACTCACAAAGCCTTGGGAAAATAAAAAAATAGGATAAGAATTTAACAGATTAAAAATTTATTCTAATGCTCAAGAGACTTCTCAGTGCTTAAGGGCACCTGCTGTTCTTGATAAAAAGACCTGGGTTTGGTTCCCAGCACCCACACAACACCTCATGGCCCTCTCCAACTCCAGTTCCAGGGGAACCCTTTCTTCCGGCTTCTGTGGGCACTAGGCACACACACATACAAGCAAGCAAACACTCACACACAAAGAATGAAGATAAATAATGTTCAAAAACATTTTAATGCATCAAAAACATAAGATGCAAGGGCTGTGAGCACTAAAAGTGATAGAAGGAAATGCAGAGGAAGACAGAGACAGCAACTGTGCTTTTTAGGTAAGACACCAGAACCACAAGAATTAAAAGCATTAATCACAACAATGAGAAGAAAATAAGGTGAACGCAATCTAAAAGGCTTGTGCAAAGGGCACAGTCAGAACAGTGAAGACAAAACCCGCGTGATAAGAACATTGCACAGTGTGCATCTGATTTGGGATTAGTATTCCTAGTACAGAAAGACCTTACAGAATTTAACAGCAAAAGCGATCCTGTTGAAACCGAGCAGGGTCTACGGAAAGACACCTCTTGAAAGAAGAGATTCGATGACAACCGATTTATGAAAAGGGTATGTGTGTTCCAGTTTGGGTGTAATGTGACCCTCCCCTCCCCCAAAGGCTCAAGGGTAGATCAGCCGGTGGTGTCATTGACAGCTAAGTGGATCATGACTTTGAAAATTCTCATCGATGGGGGAAGAACTATATAGGTGTTTAGAAAGCCTCTATGCCTGTGTCGACAGGTCCAGCTACTGGAAAGTGAACTGGCTAACTTGGTAGAGCCTGGTTGGTGTCATGTGAGGAAGTCTATATTCAGAAGTCTTTGAACATCTCCCCGTTAGCCACAGTTATTTGATACGGATGCATACCCAGTGTAAACCTGCTCAGGCCATTATTTATGTACAGTTAATTCCCGTGGAGCCAGCAGTGCTTACCAGCTGCAGCGAGGTATCTGGGAGAGCAATGTCAGACCTCTTTTGTTTCCTCTCGTTCTAGCTGGCAGAGCGCTGACACAGTAATGAAGGCTTTATCTTTAACATAAAACACCCATCCCCGTAGCTCTGAGGATGCGAATAATAAGAAAACAGAAACACACACCGCAAAGCCTCCTGGGAAGGAGAATAATGGATAATGAAGCATGATGTTACAGTAGATTATCACTCCATGCTAGCTTGTAAGAACAGGCACGGCTTATTTGACAATCCGTTTTCCTCAGGAGTCGTGAAGTATGTGTCGGACAGCCTCAGTTTGCTCCCTGCAATGGTTCAAAATAGACGAGACAGAGGAAATGGGAACGGGCCCATCTCTGCAAAATCCATTGCTCGAGCTCTTCCGTCATAAGCAATCATTCACCAGAGAGACTATCAGAAGTACGTATACCAAATCTCAGTAAATATTCAAACAAATTTCTTTCAGTCTTTCAGAGAGTACTTGTATAGACCTGTGCTGAACTAGAAACAAATCAAGCCAAGCCCGTTATCTTTGTGGGGGTCTAAAAGTTGGAGTATCGGTGTCTCACTGTCTATATGCCCTCTGAAGTATTTATACACACAGAGATAGTCCATGAGAATGATCACTGAAGAGTTAAGCCAGAGCCCTCTGCTAAACAAGCTTATTACAAACAGAAAGAGTCGTGGAGGTAATCACATTTGCCCAGGAAAAAACAATCTGAACATAATTCACTCCAAGTCAAGGGGCCCAGACTGTATCCCCTTAATAGAATCCTAGCCAAATGGTGACGTGTGTCATAAACCAGAGATTCATTCCTGATAATGATGGCTGTGTCCGTCTAACTCCATCATGTAAGGCTTGATAACTCCCAAGGTGGAGAGACATGGGCATCACCATGACAGATCCTGAGGTATAGCCCTCATGTGAAACTGGAGGCTGATAGTTCAGAGTTTGGTTTTACCTAGGCAGTCAAAAGTAGAATTAGAGAGTCCATCATCAAGGCCTTCCATGTTCTGCCTAGTGAATCACGGAGGCAGACTTCGATGGTCAGCTGAGACAGCCAAAGCACACTCTGCACATCAGAGACTGAACTTGGTTTTATAGAGCCTAGGACTCTCACATGTGCAGTACAATGTGTAGAAATATTTGTGATGAATCTGTTAAGAATCCAAGACTTTTGAAGAAGTTGTGTGTCAACAGCTATTAGTCTCTGTTAAGTTTCTTATTATGAACACATTTAGAATAGATTTGAGTGAATTTTACCAAATAGTTTTAAAAGAATATTTCTAAATTAAAGCCATCTGAATTTGCTAAAGTTTCTATACGCTAACTTCAACTGTCAAAACGCTCAGGTGGTGAAACCAAAGGCATTCTTCTTTTTTTTAAAAGAAGTTTGCCTACCGACATCTATATGTGAATATAAGTATGTCCTCTATGTACTCGGGAGTCTGTTACAGATGTGTGTGTGTGTGTGTGTGTGTCTGTGTGTGAGCGTGCACACACGTGTGTGTAAAACCCACATAATTAGAACCTAGAGGTCATCGTCAGGCCTCATTCATGAAGCAGCATCTACCATACTTTTGAGATAAGGTCTCTCATTGGCTAGCATTTCCTCACAAGGGTTAGTTGGCCAGCAAGCCCCAGAAATCTGCCTGCCTCTCCCTCCTCCGGCATGCCTAGAGTTCTATGTGGGTAAGCAAACCACAGTTAAATGGGTTCTTCTATAAGTTGTCCTGGTCATGGTGCCTCCTCGCAGTAATAGAATACTAACAAGGCAGAGAGTTGTGTCAAGTTGGAGCATCTGAGCTGTTGTGGTTCCTCAAGCTCACATGGGTCCTCCTCTGTCCCTATTTAATTCTAACCATGCACGTGACTCATAGTCATAGGCCTGGACCTCACACAAAAAGATAGGAAGATAAATGTAGGATGTGGTGGAAGACAAGTGACCCAGGAGAAACACTAGGAGCTGTACTGACTGCCCAGTGTCTGTGGCTGTGCCCCACCCCTCCCTCTGATCTGGGTCTCACCCTCTGCTAACCTTTCTCCACAGCCATAGGGGCCAAGAAGTTCCGTAAAGCAGGTTCCTAGATTAAATAAATTGGCACAATCCTTTTCAGGCTTCTGTGTTCTTTTAATGATTTAAATCCTTTACGTGTCATCTTTTACATAAATATATTGTTATTGTTATTATTATTGTTACTATTATTATTATTATCCTCTTAAAAGTAGAGTTATTCGTTCTTCTTGGAGCTAATGCTCTTCATATCACTTAAGCATGTGTGTGTGCACACACACACGCACACACACGCACCCATGCACACACCCACGCATACACATACACACTCCAAACAAACTAACCATCCAAGGATCTTCTGAAGCAGCCTCTAGGATCAGAAAGAATTGGCATACATCTTTGGGAAATGAAATTTCTCTTTGCAGCAAAGAATTATGTAAAGTTTAGGCAGGAGAACGTGCCAGAATGGAATGAAAATATTAAATGCCACTAGTCACTGAAGCTGCAAGATGGGATGGATATCATAAAGTACTGTATAGGAAGAAGGTTGACATTTCAAAGTTTTAAAAAGTCGTATTTGGTCCTATAAATGGGTAGAAATGGCTTCTAATCTGTGAAAATAATAATAGCAAATACACTGCAAAATTTTAGCTCTACTAATACCAAGAAAGCCACAGTTTCCAAGTGTCTGTCAGCAACGCTGCATGCCCATGCCTGACTCTGATGAATGTCAGAATCCTTCCATCTAGCCCCTCATGCTGTGGAGTGCAAGGTTTCTGCAGATCACAGTAGCCTGTGCTAGAAAGGACAGCCTGTGCTCCAGGATGTGGCTCCACTGTCTATGGAGGAAGTTTCTAGACTCTGCTGCTGTGCCTAAGAATTCCTGTCACTCACACCCTCCTCATCTGATGAAGTCTTCCAGACTTTTAGGATGGACCATGCAAAAGCAAGTGTCTGGTGTCTAGAGTCTTGGAGGATGAGTGGTATTTGACTATTCTTTTGCCAGGATGTAGGGTCCAAGTTAGAAACAACCTTGTATGCTTTCTAAGGCTGTTACTGGTCTTCCCGTTTTTTAATGTTGAAACTGATGTTAATGTACTTTTCAATATTTAATTTTCCATTTTCCCCCTTTTAGGGTTTCTGCCTTATCTTCAGTTTCATAAAATATTCATGTTAAATCTTTTAAAAAGTTTTTTACACTTACTTATTCATTTTTTTTGCTGGGTGGAGGTCAGAGGATCACTTACTAGAGATGGTCCTCCTACCATGTGGGCTCATAGAATTGAACCCAGTTCATAGGGCTTGGTGGCAAGCTCCTTTACCTTCAGAGACATATTGGTGGCCCCTGATCTTAGATCTTAAGAGTCCCCTCCTTTTCCATTTGTGTACATGACATCTGAGGTAATAATAGATATTCGACCTACCTGAGCTCGGGAACCTTTGTCTAATGTTTTCTTCGTTGTATTTGTTTTTGTCACAGTTTCTACACATGAGCATGGTAGAGGTTGCACTTCAGACATTAGTCCTGAGTTCTACACTGTAATATTTTCTCCTAGTTCTTAGATTTTTGTTCAGTTTAGGGAGAGGTGACTTTGAGCTGATGTGTCTACTCTCACCTTGCAATTTGTCGTCTCCTTGCTTGCTCGCTCCTGCTGGGATCCCACTATTTTTTTTTTTAATATTCTTGTCTCCCTTTCTTTTGTGGCTATTCTAAAACCATAAATGAGGAAGGGTTATCTTGGATAGTTTATCCAGCTTCCTGGGTATATTCCAATTTCCCCTGATAGCTTTTGATTTATTCTGTAACGTTTTGCTCAGTTTTCTGAGCTTCTCAATATTGCGACTACTGGAAGCCTGCAGCCATGATTGTTTTTTATCAAAGATGAAGACATCGTGGGCCCCACTATACATGTTGTGTTTATATCCGTGGGGAAGGAGATTGTCTTTTGACTTACCCCAGTGGTGAGACAAGAACCAAGAACGAACCATTTTATGTACATTCTTGTATAGGACTGACCCTTCCCATTTAGTTCCAGGTCAGCAGTCATGGTTCAGCACTGTATCGATTATTCCTACATTCTCTTTCTCCAGGATTTTTTTTACAGAAATTGTGTTAGGCTCAGGGATGTGGGAGGGGGTTATACAAATTAATAATACCACCCTTTAGGTTTATGGCTGCTTTGATTCTACTAAAATGAGCCCTGATTCATCCTTTCGGTGTTATTGATATCTGACCCTGTTTTCTCTCTGCTTCTCTTTGTCTTACATTGACTTCTGTGGGGAAAAACCAAAAGTATGTTTGATATGCAGTTCTTACCTTCAGTATCCTCAGGGGTCCTTTGCCATATCTTCTGTATGTCTCAGAGAGATGGTTCAAAAGCACACAGGCATAGACATCCATCAGAAGCTCTATCCTCATGAATGGTCAAGACCCAGAGAAGATACTTCTTTATCTTTCTTCCTTAATGACGCATAGCAAGATTGAGGGCACTTTGTTATCCTTGTTGGTGTTGAGTACATGTTCCTCATGCCAATTAATCACTATGGTTACGTGTAACTTTCAGAGATGAGGCCATTGGCTTCTTGAAGCTAGTGTGATAGACAAGGAAGTTCAGTAAACTGGAACTAGGGGTTGGAAAGGCCAATGGGAGGGTGAGGAAACAGAGGCTTTGAAGCTCAGTGAGGGACCCTCTGCCCTCCCTGGGATAGCCTTTACACCCATGAGAAGGGTGCTGTATTGGTTATATCATGCTGCATAATAAATACCTCCAAAGAGGAGTGCTTAATGGGACAATAAACTTCCATGAACTGTGACCACGGATGTGACTGGCAGCACTGCATGAAGACTTGACCTGAGACATACTGAGGTATTGCTTGGCCACAGAAAAGTTTCACATGGCCGATAAGTCAGAAGCGAATGAAGACAAGAGGCTTGGATCCTATTCCATATGAGCGCCTGAATTTCTTTACACCATGACATCTGCTCTTCAGATAGTGTTCTGAGGAAACACAGCAGAAACCCAGTCACCTTCATGGTTACTCTGGGAAGCCATCAAACATCATTCTTGACTAACTCTGCATAGCACTGAAAGGTATAACTACCAGAAGACAGGAGCCTTTAGGAGCCACACAGGAGCTGGTTACTGCTCAGAGGAAACCCTTCGTTGAAGAACCAGCAGTAGGACTGTATGCAGTTAGGAACTGATGCTAAGTAGCACAAAGTACAGAAAGAGGACAGATATCCAAGACTTAGATGTAAAAGTGTGCAGGGCGTTGGAGTTTATACGGCTGAAGCCTGGTGTTCGCAGAAAGTATGACACAATGTGAGGTCAGACTAGTTCACAAGGACCTGGTGGTAGCGTTTCCAACTTCCGCAGGAGAAGCAGGATACTTCATGGTGTGGTGTATGTGTATGTGCTTGTGTGTCTTCCTGAGCATGTGTGCGTGTGTGTGTGTATGTGCGTGTGTGTGAGAGATAACTCAATGGACAAAGCACAAGGCTTGTTAAAAGTGAGGAGATGGCAGGAAGTACAGGAGGTGCCAGAGAGCATGCCCCTACCTCTATGTGGTATTTGTCTTGGCTTTGGCTTACTGTGATTAAAAATGGATGGGCCTCTGGAAAGTACAAGAGTCTTGGAAGAAAGACTTTTAAAATATTTAAGACGTGCTTAAGCCCCGAGGAATGAACCCACAGGAGTGTGTGATGCTCTGGGCAGGTGTAAACCCGTTTTATTGAAGGTGCTATGCAAATCCTCCCTGCGGTGCCTTCAGCGCGTGCTTCTGGATGACTGTTTATCTCAGTTGCCCATTGCAAACCACAGGGCCTTCTGACCTGTGATAGCGATGATGGGAAGCCTCCCAGGTCAGAGACAGAGTCCCAGGTCCCACTGATGGAATGGGATTGGGGGTGCTGGGGAGTCCTGGAGAGGATTTCTCTCTGTCCAGGCAAATGTAGAATTGTCTGTCTGTCTGTCTGCTGTCTGTCTGTCTGTCACCTGCTTAGGATTTTTTAACTTGGTGGGTGACTAAATGCAGAGTAAAGGAATAGATGTCCTTAACTAGATCTGGGGGTTAGGCACAGGGTTCTTTGAAGAGTTTGGTAATTATTTGGTTTTTTTTTTTTTTTTTTGTGTGTGTGTGTGTGTGTGTGTGTGTGTGTGTGTGTGCTTCTGTGTGTGTGTGTCCATGTGTGTGTGGTGTGTGTGTGTGTGTGTGTGTTTCTCTGTGTGTGTGTGTGTGTGTGTGTGCATGTGTGCACCTGCTTATATGCATGTGCTCCACATGTATTCAATACTTGTAGAGGCCAGAAGAGGGCCCAATGAGGGTGCTGGAAACTGAACTCTGGTCCTTTGCAAAAGAATTTGATCGGCTGTTGAGCCATCTCTCCACTGGGTGACCTCATTCTTTCTTACACACTTCATCATTACTATGCACGTGAACTACACCTCATTTTGGCAATTGCGATGGAATGAAAAAGGGCATTCGAAAAAGCATTTTCCAGTGCCCTCCCCCTGACAATGAATCTCTTTCACATCCCTCATAGCTACTGGGCTGTCTGTGTTTTTATAATCTGCTCACCTTGTCATGCCTCTAGGGCATTTTATTGTGTAGAGAAACATGCGTACCGGGGCTGCAGAGCTGACTCAGTAGATGTCTTAGGTAGGGTTACTATCGCTGTGATGAAACATCATGACCAAAGGCAACTTAGAGCTCCAGATCACAGTTAGTTATCAAAAGCAATGAGGACAGGAGCTCAGGCAGCATGGGAACCCTGAGGCAGGTGCAGGTGTAGAGCTCAGAGAGGGATGCTGCCTACTGACTAACTTCCCATGGCTCACTCAATCTGCCGTCTTATGAATTCAAGACCAACTGCTCAGTGATGACACTACTCTTAACGGGCTGGGCCCACCCATTAATCACTAATTAAATAATGCCTTACAGCCAAATCTTATGGAGTCCTTTTCTCAATTGAGGCTCTCTCCTTCCCATGACTCTAGCTTGTGTCTAATTGACATAAAACTAGGTAGTACTGTACAGCATAACATGGGAAAGAGGGTTTGCTTTGCAAGTGAGAGGACTTGAGTTTGAGTCTCCAGAATCTATAATGTCAGTGGGTGGCTGGGCATACCTGTATCCTAACCACTGCTGGGCAGAAATGGCTGGGTTCTGAGAGCCAGCCAATCTAGCCAAATGGTGAGCTATGAGTTCAATAAGAAGCCCTGTCTGAAAGCAACAAGGAGGAGAGACAGAGAAAGAGACAGGACTTCAGGCTCCAGGCTCACATGTGTACATGGGAGGGGCAACGTACACACACACACACACACACACACACACACACACACACACACACACACACACACACACACACACCATTGAATTATAGCCAGAAGCAATCCAACATACATGTTAATTGTCTATGGGAAAATGATTTAATTGTTTGCTATAAACGAAAAATGAAAGAATGGCCAAAAGAAGTGTTCTTCATTCAGAGGGAAAGAAGAGAATGAGAACATGGAAACTGGTACTTCCTTTATAAAAATTTGATTTCTGAGACAGGACCTTGCTCTGTAGGCCAGGTTGGGCTTGTCACTCACTAGACAGTGACGGTCTCAAAATTTAGAGTGAACTACATGCTTCAGCCTCCTGAGTGCTGAGATTTCAAGCGCAGGTCACCACGCCCATGAAAACTTCTCCTTAACACACAGTGTCAGTTGATACGCCCAGCTTCCTGACAGAACAGAAGCACAGAGGGCGGAGGTCCCTATAGTTTGCAGAATATGGGATTAGGTCAGGATCTGCAGAAAGAAGGCTTACCTCGGGAGATACGAGAAAGGGGGAAGTGGTGGGACTTGACTGGAGAGTCCTGGCCTTGAACAACCAATGGTGGCTCTGTGTGAGGATGCAGAGGACATGAATGATTAAGGATAACTGTGTCACAGGCTGGCCTTCAGCAGTTTCCCTGTGTGGACGACTGAAAGGGACTGAGGCAGGCATCGCTCCTGTACCTGCTCCCTCTGATCCTCCCTCAATTGCCTTCACAGTTGTGCTTGCTAAAGATAACATCGTCTGACATGTGTTAGGTTCTGATGTGCTATTTATCCTCAAACCGAGCAACTGAAGCAATAAAATTTAACATATGCTAAGCTTCAAAAAGTCTTATGTAGGACTCTTGGTTACATTTAATCAGAAATACAGTAAACCGGGCTATGAAGAAGCCTTTTGTGATTTAGGGCAATCTATTTATACCTCGTGAGTCAACAAAGGAATCTACCTAAGGCTTCAGAGAGAAAATTCTAGAGAGCCTGTGCCATCAACATATTAACTGTACCAGTTAGGAATGTACATCAGAGTGTTAAAAATAAAGACTCCTCGGTTATTACGTGAGCCGAAGGACTTCAGTCACCGGGGAACAGTTTACAGCATAATGGCAAACGCAGCTTTTATAAGAAATATAGCAAAGCACTTTTAATAGATTTTTTTCCTACTCATATCAGAAATTAGATTGTTAACAATTTTGGAAGTATAAGGTGTACAGAGGAAAATAAGCAAAGCATCCCTTTCCACAGGCATCATTATGGAGCTGTCTTCATTTTGTACAAAATGGCCAACCTAGGGACAGTGGATCCAAGTGATAGACACTGCAGCTGTGCTTTATAAATTACTAATCTTTACACGAAATATTTAAGACAGTGATTAAAGAATGGAGCAGAGCCTCCTCTCTGAGTCAACACTGATGGCAAATTCTTAAAGTTCTTTGGATCAGTCATTAGGGACTGAGATTGGCAGCATGATCAATATTGCCTAGGAAATTTTCTGCTGTCCAGAATGCAGTTCTGAGAAAGTGACTACGGGATTAACATGTCGATGTGTGTGCCCAGCTTCATAAAGTGGGACATTTGACAAAAACGTGACTACCTCACCATAAGGCTCTCCCTTAAGTTCCTCCAAGGCCAGCAGCATTTTCAAGCCATTATTTTTAAAATAAGGCATTTACTAATTTTTATTCTGACTCACAGCAATTTCCCAGTATAGCCATCATTTAACAATACCTACCCAACAATGACGACCCCTTAGAATTTGAAGGAACATCATCTGGTATCCTATGTATATTTCAGCAATACTCTTTAGATATTTATTCTTTTATATCTGTTAGTTGGTAAAATTTCAAGATTCTTTTACTTTATGGAAGTCGTATTTACTGAAAATTTAGAAGAATGGGCTGTTGAATTTTATAGAATTGGCCGATATATATATATATAGATAGATAGATAGATAGATAGATAGATAGATAGATAGATATAGATATAGATATAGATATAGATATAGATAGATATAGATATAGATATATATCACCTAGTGATTTTATATTGCATTCAGTGCAGTCATAGACTAAGAATAATGCTATTATTTTCCAGCTTTATTGAGATATAATCAATAAATAAAAATGTATAGACACATGTAAGGTATAAAAAAATGACACATGCAAATGACTACTGTACTTGTATTTGTAATTTTTGCGTTGGTATAACCAAAGTACTGGACAGAAACAAGGTAAAGAAAGGATATTTTGGTTCATGGTTTCAGAGCTATTTCAGTCCTGAGCAGCATGTGAGGAATGGCGGTGGAAGCGGGTGGTGATGGCGGGTGGTAGGAATGGCCCTGTTCCTTACAGCAGAAAGGTGGAGCAGAAGCTTGCACACGTGGTGGCAGACAATGGGTATTACTTTCAAATGCCCACCCTTGGTGACCTTCTTCCAGCAACCTGGTTCCATTTGGAAAGGCCCATAACCTTCAAATTAGCACCACCAGATAATTACTGTGAATGCTCAGAACTTGAACCCCTGTGGCGGGACATTTCAGAACTGGATTAATGAAAGTGGCCGTGCTAATTAACACAACCACCACCTCGCATTGTTACACAGCTACCTTATTCTGCTAGTGGTGATTGCACTTAAGATCTGCTACTAGTAAATGTCAAGTCTGTAGAAAAGTACGTCTGTATTCACCACATGACCCATCTCTGGAGCATATCCATGCAGACAAGCTGGGGCTCGGTACATCTCAGCCACCACTCTTCCCAGCTTTTCAAGACCGGGTACTGAAGAGACCACTCCTTTCTCTTCAGATACTCTTGGCATATTTGTCCCAGATTAATCTCTGGACTCCCTACTCTGTTTCACAGACCACTGTGTGTTTTTGTATGGTTTTACATTATAATTTGAAATCATTATGATACCTCTAACTTTTCTGTTTGCTCAAAATTACTTCTGTGTGTTGAGAGTCTTTGGGAGTTTGTAAAAATATTGAAATATTGTTTTCATACTTTTATGAAAACAAAACAGAAATTTAGATTTTGACAGGAATTGAATTGAAAGGCAGGTAACTCTAGGTCATGTGGACATTTAAAGTACTAATTCTACTCTTAGGACATGAGTGTCTTCTTTATTAAAGTTTTAGTTTTCAATGAAAAGATCTTTCATTTATTTACAAGAATGCTATAATCACCGATCTTACTGGAGACAGCAATCTGTCTTAACTTTTTCTTCTCCTTCTCTTCTTTCTTTTCCTCCTTCTCCTCTCTTCCTCCTCCTCCTCCTCTTCCTCCTCCTCTCCTCCTCCTCCTCTTCCTCCTCCTCCTCCTCTTCCTCCTCCTCTCCTCCTCCTCCTCCTTCTTCTTCTTCCCTCCCCCTTCTTCTGGATTTTAGTGAAAATGTACAACTGATTGCCATCGCATAGAAATGACTTCTGATTTTATATCTTGCAAGTCATTGGAACTCATTTCTAACAATCTTCTAGTTAGAGTCTTTAGGATTTTAATATGATGTGCTCTGCGAATAGGAACTTTTATGTATTTGCTCTAATTATACAGCCTTGTATTTTGTTTGTTTGCTTGCTCTTTGGGTCAACTTGACAGAAGTTAAGGACATCTTTGAAGAGAAAACTTCAGCTGAGAAAATGTCTCCATCAGACTGTCCAGTGGGCATGTCTTTGAGGGATTCCTTGACCAATGACTGGTCTGGAAGGGTCTAGGTCATGGTGGATGGCATTTTCCATGGGCAGGTAGTCCCCAGTTATTTAAGGAAACAGACTGAACATGCATGAGGACAAACCAGTAAACATCTGTTGTCCCCTGTATCAGTTCTTGCCTCCAGGTTTCTGTTTGAGTCTCTGCTTTGACTTCTCTTTATGATGGACGATAAAATGTAAGCCAAACTAAACCCCTTCCTCCCCAAATTGCTTTTGATCATGGTGTTTACCAAAGCAATAGAAAGAAAGCAAAGTAGGTCAGAGTGAGATATTTTTTCTTTCTTTTTCTTGCATCATGGCTATGACTAATACATCTAGAATTTACTGAGTAGTGATGGCGCTCAGTGTATCCAATTCCTCGTCTTGCTACTGCCCCTACAGTGTATGAAATCCATAGCAAGTTAACATATCTGTTCTGATGAGTCACATTTATTTTGTATCCAAGTCATTAAAAGATTTAGTAGAAAAGCAAAGTGAGTTTTGTTATAGACTTTTTGAGAATTTGCAGACAGAAGGAACCTGCTACTTTGGTTTATTGGGCAAGTCTAGAGCTTAGGTCTGAGTGGGCTGTTTGGGTGCTGTAGTTAATAGAGTTTGGGTTGGAGCATGGGCTCTATTGAGCCAATCTCTCACTGTGGTTCTATGTGGCGAGTCTGGACCCTGCATCTTGAAGTGCTGATCTGAAGCCTGGGTCTCTACTGACTGACTGGTGCTAAGTTGGGATTTAAGATTGGTCCAGAAAGCTGTGACTGGAATTAAGCAGCCTTTGTCTATAGGTCTATTGGGGAGGAGGAGCTAAAGCCTTAGACTTCAGGACTGAGGCTGGATTTTGTAACCTCAGTTGCATTTTGTCAAGGCCATGGGTGCAGGCCTGGCTTTGTCATGAGCCTGGATATAAGCTCACAAATACTGATCTAGAGTCTTAGTTTTCAGGACTCCCATGATGCTAGGTGTCTTGAGGATCTGTATCTAAGGAAATTGGCAATATATATATATATATATATATATATATATATATATATATATCATGAGAGAAAGAGACAGAGAGAGAGAGAGGTATCATCATGGGCGGTCTTTTCTTCTCTGTCTAGTGCATCCATCTTTTGGTGCTCCATCAAGATTCTGTGATCATTCATTTGGGTTCCTTATCTCCCAGGGGAGGTGTTTTCGTGTTTCAAAGATTGTTCAGATCCACGTTTCCATGAGGGATGTCTGCTGGAAACTCATCCTTACTAAAATCACCTAGAACACCTTCCTTGATTCCTAAGTCTCCTTGCCCTTCATAGCGATCACTGGAGTGTGTGTTTAGCAAGAGGTCATCCTTTCTTAGCAAGTAGGTAAAATACACATTTCAGCTTTGCCAAACACATTCTGTTTTCTGTTCCCCTTAAGAGTAAAGCTTTTCCCCTGCTGCTCAAAGATAAGACTGTGCCCTCATCATCCTGACATTTGCGGGGAAGATGACCCATATACAGAGTGCACTGCATTATGGCAGTGGAACTACAGAGGAAAGGCCCTTAACTCAGGAAGGGGTGGTGGGAAACCATTTGACTCACAGAATCATATGACTTCTATGCTCCTCTGACTGCATTCACTTGGTATCTTTTGTCTTCATGGTGTTTAGTACAGAATAGTATTTCGGTTGTTTATTTTGCTTTGATTGTTTTGAGTGAAGTCAATAGAATGTGTTGCTACCTGATATGTAAGAAATATGCCTTCACAATTGGCCGGTGGAAACATTCTATCGATATAAGGTTAAGTAGATCTTTGGCTATGCTCACTTGTGCTTGATTCAGTCAAACAAACATAGTTTGGCAAGACAGGAAATTACTTTGTGTATATTCTCCTCTCACATTAAAAACAGGGAAGTAAATGGGTCATTGTTGACCAATGAGTGAAAATTTACTCATGTCTGTTTGGTGTTTTATAACTCACTGGTGTATACCATTAGCAGCAGAAGGACAAGACTTCAGTACTCAGAAACTCTATTTTGTTCAGACACATTCCATATTTCCACATGATATACAGTGAATCAGGAATAGAAGACTCCAAATATCCAAAGAAACATTGACTGGACTATGGCCCAAGCTATGAATTTAAACATCAGTCTTAGCAAAGAGAGAGCTTATAAGACATAGCTAACCGATGTTTTGCCTGCTCCTTCATGGACATATATACATGAACATTCAAATACATAGATAGAAAAAGTCATGGGAATCTCTATAGGAAAATGTCAAGGAACTGTGGAGAAACAGCATTTTCTACTATACTTGCTATTCTTTAGGTTTCATAAAACATTGTTTAAAAATATCCATTTGTTACCTTGGACTTCCCATCCGTATTTCAGTACCATCCCCCTTAATGAATAAGAGGGGGTTCAGAGGTTCATGGCCATTGCACAGTGAATGAAGCAGAGAAAATGTACTAGTATTCCACTTCTGCCTTTTGACAAGTCTACTATTTAAAAAAAAGAGCAGACATGAATGTCAAACGGCTTTCCAGGTAAACACAAAATAGAGGATTGCTGTCATGTATGTCTCTGTTTGCCTTAGTACTAAACATTCAGAACCTCAGGATGGTCATTGTAGATAGACAATAGAATCAATCACTCTGGTCCATTAATATCTTCTACATTAGCAGAAAATTCTGTACTTCTTTGAGCCTTTCAATAAAATAGTGGTATTTGTCTGTGGCTTGAAGATGAAAATTCCTTCTATGTACACCTACCATGCCTGGATCCAAGGGGTTGGCATTAGGATTTTCTCTCTGTTTTCTTCAAAAGATTAATTTTTATTTTTATGTGCATGTGAGTGTGTATGCATGTGCATGTGTGTGAGTCTATGCCATGTGTAGAGGGGCCTGTGGAATCCAGAAGAGGAATTGACAACAAGTTCCCTTGATCCAGAGTTACAGATGGTTGTGAGTTGCATGACGTGGGTCCTGAGAGTGAACTCGGGTCCTCTGGAAAAGCAGTAAATGTTCTTAAGTACTAAGTTATCTTTCCAGCCTCAGAATTTCCTTTCCTTAAATAGACGATCCTACAAGGGACTGGAACATGACCTTTATGGCTCTGACTTGAATCCCATACATCATCATTGAAGTTAAGAGTGTTACAGAAAGAGGAAAGTGCCATTGAAGATTGACCATGCCAACCACTGGTCATATCCATAAATATGTCAACCAGTTAACACACCCAATTCTTTCTGTTCTATCCTTTTTTTATCTGCTACTTGAGTTGATCTGATTAAAAAAAGCTTAACATAGTTAAGAAATCTATGTGGAAGCAACTGCCACCTAGTTACCACCATTCCTAAGAAATATACCTGAATCAAGATGCTCAAACTTAGAAACTAACTGTAGAAATCACACCTTTATGATCCTAATAATTGGGAAGGAGAAGCAGGAGTTCAAGACTTGCTTAGACCCTCTATTGAGTATGAGCTCAGCCTTGGCTATGTGAGATCATGTTTCAAAAGAGAAAAGAAAAAAATTAAATTTAGGTCTAGCTCAGCTATCCCACAGGCGTCCTATCTCATGGTGGGTGTAGGTGTGGCGATCATGCCAATCTTTCTGCCTACAGCCTTCAGGCACATTATGTAAACACTTAAACCCTACAATATCAGTTCCCAATAGAACGAGGAGCAAGCTGAAAATAGCACCCTCTTTGAAATGCTGAGATCCAAGTTTACTCACCTTGTGAAATTCTTCTGAACGTTTCGTTCTGCCAAGCATCTGATGGGCCCTGTCAGTGAGCATCAGATCAGATAACTTGTGAAATGTCCTTTGAAAACTGGAGCATAAGACATTGAATTCTCTGCATTTGCTTAAAGCCAGAGTGCTACTTATTCAAATGCACTGAGTTGTTGGCATTCCCTGCTTACTAAAAATTCAAAGAAATATTTTCCAGGGATGGGGTAATCCTCCCCATCATGGCTGTTCAATGTCCAAGCCATTTTCCTTCTCTGCTGTCCACACCACAAAGTATAAGAATTTTATCTAAGGATTTTCTCCCTCTGGAGGATTTAGAAGCACCTGGGGTGCACAGTGTTTCCTCCAAAGTTGGTAATTAATCAGTGTTACACCTCCAATGAGGAATCAATTACAGTTGATGAACCTGAACTGGAGAGAGATTTCTTGGAAGAGGGAAAGAGTAGGTTCAAGGAGTTCAAGAGTGAAAGATTTTCTGGGATAGGAGTTTGGACATTTGTTTCAAGCAATCCTTATAGAATAGGAAGATGTCTAAGGATTGAGTAAGCAGGAAGAGAAAATAGCCCAGGCTTAGTCTGAGCAAACTCTAGCTCGCACTGCCCAAACTCCATCGGGATTCGTCTTCTACTGTGTTCCATGTGCGATTAGGAATGCAGAGCTCCTCCTACACCAGGACAGCAGTTATTAACCCCATTATCCAGAGAGAGAAAATGAGGCATGAAATTCATAATAGACTTGTTGAAGTCTATTTATTTCACTGATTATAGAACTTTTGTCATTAAATGCCAGCTTAAATTCAGGCAAAACTTGCTTGATTTCATTTAAAGCCAAAAGCCTGGCCAAGACTGAATGAACACCACGATGACCATTTAGCAAACTGTGCAAAGACTCTGATCATTTCCAGACTTCACCTGCATCACCTCCTGTTCCAGCTCCCCCTCCCACCCCCATTTCATCCCTGCCAACCTACCCAACATGAAGGCAGGAAAATGAACTGGTAATGAAGCCTGAGAACCTCAATGCGTACCCGCTGTCTCTGGGGAAGATTTGAGAGAAAGCTATGTGTGCTTTAAATTGTTCCTGAGAATTTAATTATTGAAATGCACTTGACAATCATGGTCTGGGATACTTTATGCCTCCTCACAAAAGCTATTCTCAGGAACAGAGTGAAGACAGTGGATTCGTTCTACATAGCAAATTTGTGTGATGTTTTATGTAATATCCATTTATTGAGAAGTGAATGGATCCAGGAACAGGAGACCTAGAGCTTATGGTATAACAGATTTTTCATAGCCTCAAGGATTTTATGGTGAAAGGCAAGCACAAGCTGCTATGTTGCAACCAAGTGTGCTTTAGTGGTAATAGCAAAATACAATGGTTGAGGATACTAATGTTCTTCTCCTACAAGAAGTCACTGTTATTGCCTTTAGTGACTGGTACAAGGAACATTTTGACTATCAAGGAAGGACAGGGAAGTCTTGGGTAGAAGAAGTTGAAGTGGATGGATATTGGGCAGCCATTACTTCTAAAGAATTCATAACTCATGTCTTCCTGTCTGAAAGCTTAAAACATCACACATTTTTTTCACCCTGCCATGTTTCTTTTGTTTCTAGAAAATTGTGCGTTCGTATTCTTATTAATTATATAGTAATTAAATCTTTACCTCACCAGCTTTATTTCTTACCAACATTCTCTCTGCCACCCTGTGATTTGTTATTTGGGTTATCTCTTGAGAAAAATAAACCATTCTTCTGCAACAAAATGATGTCCCTGTTCCCACCCAACCAACTGCCTGTTATTCCCACTATGTCATCAGGTAGAAATGGTTAGTCCCATGTGAGTCCAAGGAGATAGATTTAGGGAGAGCAACTGATTACCCCTGTGAACCCCTCAGACAAGGAAGAGCTGTCATACCAGGCTTCTCCATCCAGCACCAATGCCCTGAAAACTAACTTCTCTGCAATCTCCCACCAGGTATTTTAGACAACAGTGGCTGTGACTCTTCTAATCAACACTTGCCTGTCCTCACACATCTTCTGGGTCCTACTTATCTTCCCTGGAAACATACGCATTCCATTTCCTGAATTAATGTTGCAGAAAAATGACTCAAAAGTAAAAAAAAAAAAAACAAAAATTAAACTCAGATTGATCAGATTCAGTTCCTGCCTCTGGAATTATGCATTCTTTAAAATATTTATCTCTTCTAAGGTAGCTGTTAAAACATACCTTTATGATTTTTAATTTAAACAAGTCCCCTAGGGCTCGATTCTGCTTTATAATTTTTGCTATTCATATTTAAGACAGGCAATCAACAAATGAATGCATTGTTGTTGCCAGAAATAGAAGTAAACAGAAAAGGCTTGCCCCCACCCACAGGCAAGCCCACTCGGTTCTCAGAGTTATTTCTCTCTCCTGTGTTTGGCATGGCACCCCAACTCCCTCCCAGGGCGCTTTTTAAATAGGCGTTTGCACACCCCATCCTGTCGTGCACTGTCATGTCCTACACTGTGTGGTTTGAAAGTACTAATTTTGCTATTTTTGTATCACTAGGCTCACTCCTTAGAGATGTTTTACATTTGGAGGGAGATGTTTTTGTTTTTGGTTGGGATTTTATTTTTTTTCCCCCCAAGTCCATCTCATTCTTCACAGAACTGTCCCAGGCTCTCAGAAGGAGATGTGTGAGGTGTTGCCCCTCCTGCTTTGCCAGCATGCTCTTAAAAGCATGTTAATGGTGATGACTGCCTGCTAGGAATCCTCATCTTCTCCTTAGTGTCCAGGGCTCTTTGCCACCACAGCCTCCTTCCGTGATCTGATTCTCCCCTCCCAGGTCCCCCCCAGCCCCCCACTTTCTCTGCACCTTCTTTGTTCCCACCTAAGGATTTCTTCTTCTGTTCTTCATTGTCATTGATATATTTTCTCCAAGCCCACCTCATTATCATCTAAGCCTCATAAGCTCTGAAAATCCTTCCTCTTTCAGCACCCTGAGCCTCCCTCTGTAGTTTGATTTTGCTTCTTGCCACATACAATTGACTCTATTCGTTAATCTGGCTCTTTTGTTGCTGTAAGTCTTTCCCATTAGACTATCATATCTTAAAGGGCATAGATGTTGCCTGCGTTGTTCCTTCTCATACCCCCAAAGAAGCTGGCTCAGTATTTGTGTGTTTGTGAACAAAGAATGGACAGAACAATTCGGTCTTCATCTTTGAAATTGCTGTGTAGTATTCCACCAAGTAATGAGATCTTTCATTAGTTTTTTTCCCCTTAGCTATAGGTTCATTAATTTATTTTTATGTGACTGCAGACAGTAACACCGTGAATATCAAGAGAGCGGGTACGTTTAGAGGGCCTAGGGAATGGGCAAGAACAAGGAGCTGGAAGTGAAGGACTTACTGGTCGGTTGCAAGGTTTGTTGCTGCACTGAAGATGGATCACTAAGTGCTTCCTGATTTTCACCTATGGGATAGGACATGCACACTATACCTGCCCCTTGCTTTCTGAAGTGCAGTTGTTACATAAAATATGAGGGAGCAGGGCCTGAGTCACACAACTGGTTCTAGCGCAAACCTCAGATACGTGGCATGGAAGGAAGTTAGCCAGAATTCTCTGGCCTCGGTTTGCTTGTGTACTAGAGTGAAGTTGCTGCTGCCATATATTTATGTCCCTCTTTGAAGGAACTTTTTACTGAGTTGATAAGAGTGCTAATCTAATATGCCAGAGGCCCTGGGTTCAATCCTTATCAGGAGGCAAGGTAGGAGTGTACCTGGAATGTCAGATTTTGAAAGGAGGCAGAAGGAATAGGAGTCTGAAGTCATCCATGGACTCAACAATTCCAAATTTTAGGGGAAAGTAAGTTTTCATAAAACCAAAAATGATTAGCAAGAAAGGGGACAAAACAAGGCCTGGGCTTCCTTCTGTAAAACTCATTAGTAGAATATTTTGTGCTTAGGTCAAAACTATAACATAATAAGTTAAAAATAAAAAAAAGTAACGTGACTTCTTGGAATAAGCTATATTATCTTCACTCAAAATGAACCCCTTGCAGGCTAAGTTTCAAATAATCTTGCAACTCATAAATATAGAACTACTTTGTGCAGGCTATGCTTTCCAAAATGCACTTTAGAATTTGATAAAAAAGATTCAGAAGGGGTAAACTGTTGACATGGAATACTTTTAAATTAGTTTTCATTTTTGTTGTGTGTTTCCATCTGGGGGAGGCACACACGGATGCCTGCCACACGAATGCCATAGTTTCAGAAGTAAAGATTTAGGCTGATGTTACTTTTAAAGAGAGGAAGCTACTAGAACCCTCCATTTCTTCCCAGCATCCTTAAGTGGTCTGAAACTATAATTGCCCGTCTTGATGTTATTGTTATTTATTGATTTGTTCCCCATCTTTCACAAGATTAAAAGAGCTGTGGCATCTCAGGCAACTCATTCCCTCTCCTAAGGCTTGCTTATTTCTTGTCTCGCAGTAGCTGGTCGCAAAGGTTAAGTATGTATAGCTTTGGGTTCTTTTTGATGTGAGAATCAATCCACTACCACGAGCACTGAGCTGGGCTTAGAGGAAGTGAACTTCACAATCCAGGCCTATACTCTCCAAAGTGAAGCACTTCCCCTCGCCTTCACGTCTGTGATGGGTGCTCTGCTGAGGATTTCAATTAAGACAAGGCTGCATGGCTGCTGCCCGCAATGCTTGGAACAGAAAATAATTTTTTCTCTTGAAGTAAATCCACTGTGGATGTGTATTATAGATCGGCTATTTTTTTTTTTCTTAGACTGTGAAGCCCTCAAGGGCACGGCTGAGGACTTATTCATGTCTGTATTTCCATCCTGGTGTGCACAGAGTGTTATAAAAATACCCCATGGCATGATTAGTCTTGTGTTCTTTCTCAGTCTAGGATCATGTAGATATTCACTGAATACTTACTTACTTCAATGAAATCACAAGTTACGTTTTGTTATTCATTCAACATACATTTGCATTGTTTAAGAAATATTTTATTCTATTTATTTATTTTGTATATATGTACATTTATGTGGGCACACACATTGCCAGGGAGCACAAACAAAGGTCAAAGGGTGGTCTGTTAGCTCTTTGCACAAGGTGGGCCCTAGTATAACAGAGCCTTAGAATTAGGAGACACCTTACTGGGAGTGAGGATAGCTGGTTTCAAGAACACTGGAGCATGCTCCTAGGAGAGAGAGAGTGAGAGAGATGGGGAGATTGTTCAGGTTTTCTGCCTGCCAGCCGAGGTCTTGCAAAGTGAATGACAAAGCTATTTCTGGACTCTGCATGCCTCTGAGTGCATGCCCCATCACACGTGCACACACATTCACACACAAACATCCCTTACTCTTAGTCCTATTACATTTATGTCATAGAAGAATGGTTATGACCTCAAGAAAATCCCCTCAAAGAGTATTCTGATGCCCTATTTTCTATGCATCACACATCTAAGGGCGTTATTTCATATGCCATAGTTCGGCATGGATCTCAAGAGCCCCCACATCCTTAGAGGTGCTATATGGAAAAGGCTGGGGATCCAGCTCAGTTGGCAGAATGCTCACCGAGAATGCAGGAAGCCCTGGGTCTGAGTCTTAGGTTCATATAAACTGGACATGGTAGCCTATGGCTGTAATCCCAGCATTCATGAGGTTGGGACAGGAGGATCAAGATCTTGAGACCAGAGAGAAAGTTGATGCAGAAATAATGCTGTGTTTTACAACTGACATATACTCTTACTGTAAAAATAAGGAAAAACTAGTTGAAGCCCTTGGCTCTCAGTTGAAAGACTTGAAAAGAGTGTTGGAGATCTGTGTACAAGCGACATGTGGAGAAAGCATCAGAGAGCTGGGAAGTGAAAGGACAAACAGGGAAACAGCCAAAGTCAAGTCTGTGGTAGAACTCTGTGACCACACAAATGTCATTTTGACTTTCAGGAGACACAGCTAGCAAGATCCGGCTTCAATCTTCCCTATTTCCCACATACAAACTCCTGTCTACTGCTCAGAAAGAAAACATGTTAATCTTTCCCTTCAGGTCAGAATTGTAGCATGCAGAGTGCAGTATTGGGCAAGATGATTGATCTCTTTTTACTCCCAATGACTTACATAGTATGTTTTGGCACTGTGAAAGATAAGTTCCTTATTTTTAATTGAGTTTTTTTTTAACTGTTAAGTTTTGAGACTTTGTATTTTGACTATAAATATTATTTTTTTAATTGGATATTTTATTTGTTTACATTTCAAATGTTATCCCCTTTCCTGATTTCATCTCTGGAAAACGCCTATCCCATCCTCTCTCCCTGCTTCTTTGAGGGTGCTCCCCAACCCACCATCCACTCCTGCCTCCCCACCCTGGCATTCCCCTACACTGGGGCATCTCGCTTTCACAGGACCAAGGGCATTTCCTCCCATTGATGCCAGAGAAGGCCATCCTCTGCTACATATGTGGCTGGAGTCATGGGTGTGTGTACTCTTTGTTTGGTGGTTTAGTCCTGGTTGGTTGATATTGTTGTTCTTCCTATGGGGTTGCAAATCTCTTGAGCTCCTTCAGTTCTTTCTCTAACTCCTCCATTGGGGACCCCATGCTCAGTCCAATGATTGGCTGCGAACATCTGCCTCTGTATTTGTCATGCTCTGACAGAGCCTCTCAGGAGACAGCTATATCAGGCTCCTTCCTGAAAGCTCAAGAAGAAGGAAGACAAAAGTTTCAGTCCTTCCTAGAAGGGGGAACAAAATACTCACAGGAGGTAGAGAGTGGGAGGGACATGGGAGGAAGAGAGAATGTGGGGGGAAAGAGAGGCAGGATCAGGTGTGGGAGGAGACAGGGATGATATACAGAGGGTCAGGAATTTGAACAGAGGTATGTAGCAGTGGAGGATGGGGAACTGGGGGTAACTACCAGCAAGACCCAGATGCCAGGAAGGCAAGAGGCTCTTAGGACCCTATAGGGATGAGGTTATCAATATTCTTATCAGGAACAATAGTTTGTCTTTTTGGTGGTAATTGGGAACTCTTTCCACTTGGAAAACATCAGTTGGTAGATAGATTTCTGAGGTTGTATTTCTTGAATAGGTATTTCATTTCCAAAATAGTTGACATCTTAGAAAAATGAATGATCCCACTGTACTGGCTGGTTTTATGTGTCAACTTGACACAAGTTATCACAGAGAAAAGAGCCTCAGTTGAGGAAATGCCTCTATGAGACCCAGCTGTAACGAATTTTCTCAACTAGTGATCAAATTGGTACCGGAAGTGGGGTATTCATGTAACAACTTGACCAATGTTTTGGGGATTACTGTGGAAGGACTTTGGAACTTTGAGCTAGATGAGCCACTGGGATGTTAAGAGCTCTGTGGGATGTTCTGTAGGAGCTTGGAAGATAATGTTGAGAACAGTGCAGAAGATGGAGGCCTGGGTTGTGAAATTTCAGAGGGAAGATTAAAGACTCTTATCAGGGCTGTTGCTATTTTTATTGTGAAGGCTCTGTGGTTTTAGTAAGCTGGGGCTGAAGAATCAGTTGTGACTAACAAGAAACCATGCCTGCTAATGCAAAACCTTTGCATTATTGGGACTATTGATGCTGGCCAGTTGGAGCTAAGAAATAAGTGGTAATTAAAAAGAGGCTAGCATCATTGAGGTGAAATTTTCTGGGAAATATTTTCTGAGAGCATAAAGAGGCTGTGTTTTCAGAGATAGCCAAGGTTGTACCTCGTGCTGTGACTGGACTTGCTAGCATGTAAGAATCACCCAGATTGTTTTGAAGGCATGAAGGTATTATGAAGAGCAGCTAGGCTGGGTACTATGAGAGACCATGGAAAGTCATTGCTGAAGGTGCAGCCTCAGTTGCAGTTGATGTCCCAGGACTGAAGGGGTCATGCAAAGGAGTTGAGGCTTGGCACCATGAACAGAACCTATGAGAGGCTATTGGTGAAGCCTAGTTTCAGTGGAAGACAGCAGTGTTTTGGAGATGCCAATACTATAAGGTGACCACCAAGAACAGCAGCAGCAGTGGAGTACAGGCATCTGGAGCCTAGAAGACAAGGTGTGTGCTACAAAGGGCAGAGCTGGAGAAGTGACTCAAGCCCTTGAATGAGCCCAAAAAATCACGAGTAGTTCCCAGACATTGGCCAGCTAGAGTTTGATTTTTCTTTTGATTGTGTCTGTGCTCTGATATTTTTCCCTCTTGAAGGAGGAAAGTATTTTAGTACCACAGTTAAGAGACTTTGAATTGTAGAAAGACTTTGAATTTTAAAAGAGACTGGGTATTTTAAAGGGATTGAAAATTTAATATGTAAGAATATGTAAAGACTGTGGTACTCTTAAAGTTATTTAGATCTTGGGGATGAACAAGAAAGTAATGGCCCAGGCTTAATAGTGGTGTATTTGTGTGTCAAGCTGACAAGGGATCTATTGTACTGGCTGGTTTTATGTGTTAACTTGACACAAGCTGAAATTATCACAGAGAAAGGAGCCTCAGTTGAGGAAATGCCTCCAGCTATAAGGTATCTCAACTAGTGATCAATGGGGGAAGACACAACCCATTATAGGTGGTGCCATCCCTGACTGGTAGTCTTGGGTTCTATAAGAGAGCAAGTTGAGCAAGCCAGGGAAGAAAGCCAGTAACATCCCTCCATGGCCTCTGCATCAGCTCCTGCTTCCTGACCTGCTTGAGTTCCAGTCCTGACTTCCTTTGGTGATGAACAGCAATGTGGAAGTGTAAGCTGAATAAACCCTTTCCTCTCCAACTTGCCTCTTGGTCATGATATTTGTGCAGGAATAGAAACCCTAACTAAGACACCCACCAACAGAGAAACTCTAGGACTAATAACAAGCAAGTGGATGAAACACCGAGTTACTGTTCAGAAACAGTGGGCTCTGGGAGAGAGAAAACATAGTTGGCTCTGCTGAGGTTAGAGGGCAATGGTCACGAGACAGAGTGAGTGTCTTCCAGAGCATCATTCAGTAGAATGGCCTCTTCCAGAGAAAGCACATGAGCTAATCACACAGAAGAAGGTATGAAACAAGTGTGGTGACAGCAGCCTATGGGAATGCTGTGCTATGCACTCTCAAGGTTGTGCTTGAGACTGCTGCATGGTCCTTGGAGACACAGGAAGATGGGATTCTGTGGTATGACTTTTACTTTGGATTTAATTATTATTAACCAAAATTATTTTTTGTTTTCTCTTAGAATAAATGAAATAATGTGGAACAACACTTAGAGGAAATAGCTCAGTGGTTAACGGACTTAGTGTTCAAGAATGAAGACATGATTTTTATCCTGAAAGCCTCTACAAAAGAGTAAAGGCATCCTGATACTTGTTTTAGATCTGAGTATCGGGGAGTTAAAGACAGGTAGATTCCTGGGGTTCACTTGCCAGCAAGGTAGATAAATAGGTTAGATAAATAGATAAATTTGTTTCAAAATTTTAAAAAAGGCAGAAAGAGTCATGAGAAACAACCAAGGTTGACTTCTGACATTTACATGCACATGCAAGCACACAGGCACAAACACACATACACACACACATAAACACACATACACATACAAATCCATAAACACATACATACAAACACACATACACACAAACACGCATAGCAGGAAGGAAAAAGGGATAGAGGGGGAGGGAGAGAGAAAGGGAGAAGGGAGAGAGAAAAAGAGAGATTGAGAGAGATTGAGAGAGAGAGAGAGAGAGAGAGAGAGAGAGAGAGAGAGAGAGAGAGTGTTTATTGTGTCTAATGTAGATGTCTCCAATCTCATTCCATTCATGCAGAGGATAAGGGGTTACCTAAGCTATTGAGAATTCACACAGCACAGTTATCCTTGACATAGCAGTAAATAGGTCTGGTGGGTAATATTTACCTTTTTTTTACCCAAATTAATTTTACAAACTTTTATCTAGTATCTTTCCCATAGTATATTTTTTAGCTGAGTGACTTCTTCAAAGAATTTTCTTCTTGTGAAAATGGACACGTGTGGTGTCTATTTGTGCTACAAATAAGCATTTTCTTTCAAGTAGGGAAGGAGTGGGAACCCACTTATGCGTTCGAAAGCAATCCAATTTCCCTGTTGACTGTCAAACAAGCCAGGGATGAAATTGATCCATTTCAGGAAAGTAATGAAAAGAATTGACAAGGGATTCCAAATGGTCTATTTTAAGAGAAAATCACTACACACATATACTTCAAGTTAATAAAATTATGCCCAAACTCAGAAGCTACCATCTTTTGATACCAACATCATCATCTACAAAGCATTTATTGGGTTTCTTCTAATGTATCAGAATAGTCCTAGCCAACATTCTTTGTGACTCTTCATATTTCAAGGTCTTCATGCAATGCTTCCTCTCACAATTACTTCAGATGTTTTTGCACCTAGGATGAGTTTTCCGTTGGGTAAACATGAAATGAATTTGTGTGTGGGTGTCTTATAAGGCAAAGGAGTTCTGCTAACAGATAGAGATGCAGTCACCCATGGCAGGGAATAGAAAATAGACAGACTGTTGCTAGGTAGAAATAATGATATTATATCGAGGTACTTGTTAAATCAGAAATAGTGGGTGGCTACATTGTACATAAGATCAAAGTAGGAGATGCACTTCCCCAAGGGGCAGGCTGAGGTCCTGGAAGGAATTAAAGTGCAGTTTGAAGAGTTATATTTATCTTTGAGATATTTATTCTATTGATTGTTCTTAAAGCCAGAGATGAAGATGGTAATACCAGTGTGTTAGGAAGGTATGGCCAGGGCTGCAATCAGAAGATTGAAGCAGTGATCGATGAGAAACAAACAAAGCAGTTTACCAAAGGTTTTCCCCCACTCTGTGTGAGAAGAAAGGAGATACCCAGAAATACTGCAAAACCAAGGCCAGGTCTGAAGAATACATGTGTGTGATCTTCCAGGAAAAAGGAAAAATAAAGGAGAAGTTGGCTCTGAAAGACAAGCTTTCTAGAACTCAGAAAACTCAAATTCTCCTACAGGAGTGGCATTCTATAGCTCTGTGTTTGAAGGTGGTCATTCAAACATTAAGAATTTTAGATCTTTCAACTAATAAAAAAAAAAAGGGACCCTACTTAGATTTGAGTGGGTCCTTTCTGGTTCAACTGACTTCAGTCTGGGTTCTCATTGGGTTCAAACAAAGTCTCACAACCTAGTCAATGAATGAAACATTTCAGATGATTGGCAGAGATTGGAGGAAGGAATATTCATGTTTGTGGGGACAGACAGGTTTCAATGTAGAAACCAGGGCTTTCCCGAGGCTGATTATTGTTATGGTGTTTTTTATCATTTGATGTCACTGTGTTCAAAGTCAGGGCTATAAAATATCAAATTTCAAACATTGTTGAAAATAACTCTGTTGAATGGTTATTCAACATTTCATTCAACGGTATTTCATATTCAACGGTATTTCACATTTCATGATTTAGTAATTTTAAGTTAAAATATAATTGCGTCATTTCCCCCCTCCCCATTCTTTTCTCCAACCCTTCCCATGCACACTCAAGACCTCGTTCCTCTCAAATTTGTGGTCAAAGGAAGACATTAATATACATGCTAACCTGGCAGGGTGGAATCTCACAGGCCCATAAATAAAGAACTACAGGCAACTAAGTAATGCTACAAGAAGAAATAGTCTTCCCCAGGGAAGAACCATCAACCTGATTGTTCAATACTATGGGTAAGCCCTAAAATAATACATACAAATAACTTTATATGTCAAATTTATTAATGGACTTGAGAGATGACCCTGGAATACGTGCTTGTTGTACAAAGTAGGAGGACAGATTTCAGGTCCTCAACACCTATGTAGAAGTTGGGCAGGTGTGGCAATCCACTCTAATTCTAGCGCTTGGAAGGCAAAGATACAGGATCCCAGAAACTGGCTAGTTAGAGTAGCCAGGATGGATTGTAGAGTTTTGGGTTTCAGGAGAGAGACCCTGCTTCAATACATAAAATGGACAGTAGGCAAAGAAGACACTTAACATCAGCCTTAGGCCTATGAACACTTGCATGTACACATGTACCCATGTATATACACACATGTATTCATACATGTATACCAATTATATGCAAGAAAGAAAATATATAAAAATTTCTTAGTTATAAAGTAGCAATTTAACAGTATACTATTATTCTTTCTCTCCCTTCTATTTTAATTGCCTGCTTTTTCAATGTAAGAAACTCAAGCCAAGAAGTTTCCAATTTTGTAGCATGCAAACTAATGTCAATGCTATAGCATATAATTATCACAATAAGTTATTTTCATGGGAGGGCTTTATAAGCTGTCATGGGTATGAAGGAAGGTTATATACAACTGGAATTAACTGAAGTCAGTTGATCTTGGGAGGCAGAGTCTGTGAAAGCAAATCCCATCTCACTTGTCTTCATTAATAAATTCTTCCCCTATTTTCATATTTTTTGATGAAGGAAGAACTTTATTAAAAAGTTTTATTAACTTCTATGTAAATGCTCATTGAACAGGCTAATAAGGCAGATGTTTCATGATTAGGTGAAACTTATTAAATGTCTTAATTGTGAGTAATCACATAACAATGACTATTAAGCTTGTTTTTGCAGTTACAGTAGCAAATGATAGTAACTTTTGTGTATGAGTGCAGTGTGAATGTGTGTATCCCTGTTCACATCTGTGTGACACATATGTGGCAGTGCAAAGACACATGAAAACATACATGCAGATGCCACAAGTTGATGTCAATTGTCTCGCTCAATTGCCTTCTACATTGTACATTGGGGCAGAATCTCTCCATTGAACTCAGACTCCTCTTCTAGTCAGTCTAACAAGCCACCTTGCTTCAGAGATCCTCTGTCTGCCTCAAACCCCCAATTCGGGATTGCAGGTGAACTGCCAAGCCCACTGCGCACTTATGCGAGATCTGGGGATCTGAATTCATGTCCTCGGACTTATAATGCACAGGCTTTGGCTTGCTCTCCCCTTCATTTTTTCACTTTAGGATACACTTGTCTTCTGCTCTGAGGACAAGGTTATTAGCTCACTTCACCAAAACAATTCTTATCTGAGTCACCACACAACTGATTGTTGTATTCATTCTCATGACCTAGTCCTCTCTTTGCATTTCTAAAGAGCTAGGAATCAAGCCTATAGATCCTGTTAATAGCAAAAGCATGGCATTCACACTCAATCTCGTGTGTGTGTGTGTGTGTGTGTGTGTGTATGTGTGAGTGTGTAAATAATATATAATATACACACACACATATTCACACACTTTAGTTTTGTTACAGATATAATGTGATGTGGTTTTATTCTCAACTTGTTATTATCATCCTCTTTCTCTTCCTCTTCTTCTATCCCCCTCCTCTACCTTTCCTTCTTCTGGTAATTCTGAGACAGGGTCACGCTCTGCAGCCTCGGCTGGCCTTACACTTCTTTGATAACCTTCCAAGTTCCGGGATTACAGTCATGTGGCATCATACCAACCTTAATCCTATATTTTAAAGATTTATTTATTTGTTTGTTTGTTTGTTTATTTATTTATTTATTTATCGGCAAGGAGGAGCACAGGTCACCAGCGGGCTTCTGAAGGGTAGTTTGGAAATACGTGTTCAGTCTTCAAGTGGTGTGAGTATTTTGAAAGTCTTCTTATAGCAACATGGAACCACAGCAGCAGTGACTGACTGCATTCCTTTTAAAACTGCGGGTCAGAGTAAGTCCCTCTCCCTTACCTGGCTTCCCTTTGGGTATTCTGTCCTTGTTTAGATACAAGGCAAGTATGTCACCATTTGTGTTTTCTCCTGAAGGACAGCATGAAACTGACCTAATGGCAGGTCATCCTTTCGTGCCTTAGTTTGTATTTGACTTACAAAAGGACAACCTTTTCTAAATTCTTACTACTATTACCAAATGCTTTCTCATAAGGAAATGCCAGGTCTACATTCCAATTGTCCCCAAAATATCCTTTTTAATTGGCTCATTTAAATATGGACAGACTTTTAATTATTGCATGTAATAAAATATTTGCCCAGGAAAATGTGTCTAATTATTTTATTTGCATTTATAGATCAGTATGACTTAATATATTCCTCCCTTATCCTTTGCCATCTGAGTGTCCTTTATCTAGTGCGTTCAGCCTCCATAGATTGCTGAGTTTTTGTCTTCTCTGGGGAGACTCCCTCCTTCACAATCAGTCAAAGTTATTTTTAGCCTGCAATTTTATAAATGTGAAAATACCCTGTATGTTTTCTTTACATGCCATTAGCTCTCTTTCAAAGACTGTATTTAATAGAAACAAATTAATTTTGCAAATTAATGTACTTTTCTGGAATTCATGTCATCATTGGAAATTGCCTTCTCAAGGAAAAAGAAATTAAGTTACCCATACTTTCTTTAAATAATTATGTCCACCGCATTAATTAATATATAGGCAATGAATGTTTTGTTTTATGTTTAATTCTATGTATATATGTGTGGGCATGGTCACATGCATGTGTCTGTGAGTTCAGGTGACTATGAAGGCCAGAAGAGAGCTCCCCTGAAGCTGTAGTGACAGACAGTTGTGAGCCTCCTAGTGTGGGTGCTGGGAATCGATCAAGGGTCTGCATGAACAGCAAACACTCTTAAGCTCCAATTCCTTTCTGTAGCTTTCATGTGTTTCTTGTTAAGAGATTTATAAACAGAAATGGCAACCAAGTAGTTTTTCAACCATTTTAGTAACATGGGCCAGACTTAAAAATTTCTACTTATAAAAAATTTATACCCAGATTTTATAATGCTACCATCGGTTGATATTATTTTCTGCTTCAATTTCTTAGGATATGTTTTTTCTATTAATTTGTAGTTGTTTTCTCATTTTAAATCTCTCTCCAAATGTAGTTATTAGCTTAAAAATATTAGCATCTAAGTTTATAAATCCTATCTACTATTATTACCTCACATTCTTCCTTTACAAATACTGTTACTTTACAAATATTCTCTGTATTACCAATTTTTCTATTTTTCCTTATTATTCTACTCTTTATGATTTTAAGGGGGAAATATCAGCCTTTCAGGTGTTGGTTGAATAGTGCCCTTATGTGCATAGTCTGCAGTTTAAATCACTGGAACTCTGTTCGGAGACTCCTACTGCTTTTGCAGAGCGTATCCTCAGCGTTCTTGCCTTTTGTGGGCTCCAAAAGTTGTTCATTTCCCATGCATGAATTTTTCGGGATTTCCAGTTGTGTTATTCATCAGTTTCATAAAGTTATGGCCCTTGTCACTACTTATAGCAATGACAACAGAGGCTCGGTGGACGATTGGAATCAGAATAACATCTGCAGGAGGACCTACAAGCAGAATTTTCTTGTCTAATTTTTACCTCCTTCCTGTGCTCTATGTGTATCTTTTTGAATCTTCTCTAGTTTTGAGTCTGCTCTTACTTTTTTGTTTTTTTTTTAGTTTTTTTATTGATCATTTCAGAAGTTCATACACGCCCATAATGTTCTTTGATCAAAGTCTCTCTTTTATCTCCTTCTCCCACCTAATTCCTTTTTCTGCTTCCAAATTCTTCTTCTACTGCAATGACGTGTGTGTGTGTGTGTGTGTGTGTGTGTGTGTGTGTGCTGTGTGTATATGTCACATGCACTTGTGTGTGTGTGTGTGTGTGTGTGTGTGTGTGCTGTGTGTATATGTCACATGCACTTGTGTGTATGTGTGTTGTGTCAGTGGCATTTAATTAGGGTTGCCTACCTGAAATGAGTAAGGGATTGTTTGCTGGGGTAAGGACAATGAAGCTTTGGATGTCCCACTGACAGATGTGATTCCTCCTCTCCCAGAAACCATTAGTTGCCTATAGTCCATCGCGACGAGATTGGGTCTCAGAATCTCCTACCCCATCCGTGATGGGATGTTGAAGTACCACTGTTACTGTGAGTTCATGGATTTTCTACTCCTAAAAACATCAAAGAAGGAAGATAAGAAAACAGCATGGGCCGTACTTCAGGGTCTTGGCCATAGAATGTGTAGTTATCCACGGAAGATACATTTTACCTGCTTTTGAAGCAGAATGTGATTATGTAGCTGACGTTGGCCTCAAACTTGTGGCAATCTTCTCTCTGTTCAACCTTCAAAGTTTCTGAGATTTGAGTCATGTACCACCCAGCCTGCCTTGAAAAGAGGCTTCCAAATGACATTTTTCTGGGTTTCCTCTATGATTGGTTTAGGGAGAACCTTCTCAGTGCTCATCCCTGCAACACTCAACAGTAGACACAAATAGCAAATAAAAGTACTTATCCTTTTTATGCTTTTCTAAAGAAACTTTATCTATCTATCTATCTATCTATCTATCTATCTATATATCTTCCTATCATCTGTCATCTATCTACCTACCTATCATCTATCTATCTTCCTATTATCTACCTATCTGTCTGTCTGTCTATCTGTCTGTCTGTCTGTCTTTTTATCTATATCTAAGACATAATCTCAGCCTCTTGCATCCATGCATGTCTTTTTGGGGTTCGGTGCCCTACAATGAGATGCTTCTGTTTGATTTTGTCTTTGAGTGGTGGTTGTCTTTTCTCACTGGTTAAGATGGTGACATGTTTATCATAAAAGGTTTTATATTGTTGTCACATTTGGAATGTATATTGGTGTCTCATGTCAGACTTTGGCGCCCTGGAGTGTCAACCTGATCTTCGGTCATTATCTCCTCCTACACAGAATTGTTCTTTCTTTGTGGTTGTCTTGTTCCTTGTCATTAAGGGATGACAAAGACTAATCAGGCAAGCTGTAATTTTCATCATGCAAACAAAGACCTTTTGATCCTCAAGCCCACCCAAGCCTTCCTTTTATATCGCAGGAAGCTCACTGTCACAGTAGACAGCTCAGCTTCTTCTCGGAATCATTGCTCTGCTAACTATCCACACGTGGTGGCAACATTTGGAAGGAAGATTATGTTAAATATGTGATAAGTAACTCAATCATAGAGAGTAACTGAGACATTACAAAGGGATGTAGCTCAAGAAATAATGAGGAAAGGGCTCTGCAGCTAAAGTGTGGCTAACTGTGAGGACACCTAGGATTCCCAGAAACTCATGTAAATGTCAGGTAGGTATGGATGTCCACGTGCACATATACCTTCAGGGGCAGTGAATCCTTAAAGCAAGCTGTTTCACAAGACCAACCATATCAGAGAGCTCTGTGTTTGCTTGAGAGGTCCTGCCTCAATGAGTAAGGCAAAAGAGCTACTAAAGATGATTTCCAGCATCAATTTCGCCCCCCCCCACATGTACACCTACTCAAGTGCATGGTCAGCTGCACATGCATATGCACACAGATTCAAAATTATGTGTGCTGTGTACATATGGATGCACACCACACACTCACACGTGAAAATGGTGGAGGAAAGAAATGATAGGCAAAATAGATACCAGCCTCATGCAGATTAAAAATCTAGTGGGGTGGACTGACATTAGCCTTAAATTCTAATAGACTACAGAAAAGTAAAATTATGTTAACTGCTTGAAATACTGTGTCATTTCAAATGTCAAGCAAGGCACTATAGAGCAAGTAAACAGGGAGCTGAGATCCAATGAAGTAAAATCAGCAGAAACCACAGAATCTACATGTGAGATCACAGAGTAGTCAGTGTTTCCAGTAAGGGAGTAGGGTACTCAGGATGTCTCATGCCCGCAATCCTGGCACGTGAAAGGTTGAGTCTAGAGGGTCATAGCTTTGAGGCTAGCCGGGGCCACAAATAGTTTGAAGGAAAATGAGAGAGAGCTACATAGAGAGACCGTGCCAAAAGAAAGAAAGGAAAGAAGGAAGGAGGGAGGGAGGGAAGGAGGAAGGGAAAGAAGGGAGGCATGGGGGCCGATACAGGAGTCTGGCTGGTCAGACTGTATCTGCAGTGCCAACAACCGGAAGACAAACAGGAAGTAAGGCCTGGCTCTGAAGCCTCAAGCTCCACCCCTCAGTGACCTACTTTCTTCAGCTTGACTTTGCCTCCCAAGGGTTCTAAAACCTTTTCGAATGCATCACCAGCAGGGACCAAGCGTTCAAACACATGAGCCTATGGAGGACACTTCGAACTTAAACTGTAACACAGACCAATTCTGAAGTATTTATAGAGTAGAAACTAAAATCACGGGGCTAGGGAGATTTGCCAGTATGTAAAATACTTACCATACAGGAGAAGCTGAGTTTGATCCCCAGCACCCACATACAAGCTGTGAGTGCTGACATGTTCTCTTGATCCCAACACTGAGTAAGCAGAGATAGAAATCTTCCAGGCTCTCTAACCAGCCAGAATAGCTGAATCAGTGAACTTCAGGTTCGGGGACAGACTCTGACTCACGGGAAAGTTGTAGTGAACAGTTGAAAAAGACACTCAACATTGGTCTCTAGTCTCTACGTACTTATACACACATGTGGACAAGCACCACATCGTCACAAAATGTATGTACACATACAGGAAGGGAAACAAGGACTAAGACTCTAGTTGATCAGCCAGACCCTCTCACTTCCGATATGAACCATGTTGACATTTACCTATTGCAACCAAATACAATTTAGAATCCATAAACACATTTCTTAGAGAAAACTTGATTTGAAGTAAAATTGCATTTTCTATTTAAATTAAATTAACTAGAAAAGTATATCTAAACATTCTCCCATTTAGCATCAGTAATTCCAATTCAATTCAAATAGGGCAAAAAAGGTATTTGAAAAGACACTACATTTAAGCATTGTGTTTAATCCATTTCAAGATGAGAGCAGCCCACCTTTTCACATAGGTTGAGTTAGCTTTTGTGATATATCATGTCATTGCTGTTTATCATGGACATGTGATTAATTATGGCATTAGCCATTTCATTATCTGAAATCTCATGGTGAGATGCAGTGGGAGCATGTGACAACTTTTGAAGGGACACAGCTATTCCTGAGTACTTTGAGGAAGTTCCAAGAAATTGTCTCCATCAATGAACTCTGATTGTTTGCCACTTGTCCCAAAGATAACAGAAGAGACATGAATGGTGAATTGTCTCGAAAAACTCATTCTGTGGATGCATAGTAACAACATCCAGGAGCGGCGTCCAAGGGAACTCAATTGCCAGTCCCTCCAAATCGAATGTATTGCACTCAATGGGATATGTAGATTCAGTCTTTCAGTATTGTGTTCCATTGTGTCAGTGAAGGCTTCAGTTCAACCTGTGATCCATCTCCAGAGCAGTGTGATTTGGGCTGTAGTCTTTTTAAGTGTGTGTGTGTTTGTGTGTGTGTTTGTGTGTGAGTGTGTGTGAGTGTGTGAGTGTGTGTGTGTGTGTGTGTGTGTGAGTGTGTGTGAGTGTGTGTGTGTGTGTGTGTGTGTGTGTGTGTGTGTGTGTGTGTGAGTGTGTGTGTGTGTGTGTGTGTGTGTGTGTGTGTGTGTGTGTGTGTGTGTGTGTGAGAGTGTGTGTGTGTGTGGTGTGTGTGTGTGTGTTGTGTTGTGTGTTGTGTGTGTGTGTTGGTGTGTGGGTGTGGAGTGTGTGTGTGTGTGTGTGTGTGTGGTGTGTGTGTGTGTGTGTGTGTGTGTGTGTGTGTGTGCCCCACTGCTGTGCAAGCGATGGCAAAGGCCGGAAGAGCCCTTTGGATCCTCAGGATTTATAGGCAGTTGAGACCTTGGGACTGAACTTGAGATCTCTACAAGAGTAGCAAACATTGTTAACCCCTGAAGTATCTCTCCAGACCCATTGGTTGGATTTTTTTCTCTATAAAATATTACTATTTAAATAATTTAACTAAAAGAGAACATCATTCATGCAAAGGTTCCTAATGGCATTGTCCAATTATAATGGATCTCAATATTTTTTGCTGTACCAGGATGTGTCCCACTGTGTATGATCAGTATTATTACCCTGCCAGGACGGCTACCCCAGCTAAGGAGGAATTCAGAGACTCAGTTTGATTGCAGGACAAGGTTAGCTAAAAAGAAAAGAAGATAAAAAGATAAAGAGAGGAAAGAAAATAAATTTTGTTCTAATCTCTTCAAAACTACCAAATATTGTTAAGTACAAGAATACAGATGTCCTTGACATAGTCAACCTATTTGACAGGTTTTTTTGTTGGTTTGTGATAGGTTTTTTTTTTATTTATTTATTTGTTTGTTTGTTTTTGTTTGGTTTGGTTTGGTTTTTTTTTTCTTTTTGAGTCATGGTCAGATGTATTTATCCAAGGTAACCTTGAACTTTTCTTGTAAGTGACAATGACCTTAAACTCCTGGTGCACCTGCCTCTACTTCTGAGTACTGTGATTATGTGTCCACCTTATGCCTGGTTTTATGAGGCATTGAGTCAAACCCAGGGCTTCATGCACTTTAAGCTACCAGCTGAGGCACATTTCAGCCTTCTGGGTCCTGGGTATTTGTGCTTTGTGAAGGTCTAATACTCTGACTGTGGAGGACATCTATGATCTGCTTCTAATCAACAGAACATGACCACGTAGAGGGGCCATTACTGTCATATTATTGTCACCAAGATTACAACCAAGTTAACAGGATATTGTCCATCAGACTTCAAGAGAAACTGGTGATGTTTGGAAGGTCATCATGCCAAGAAATACCATCATTTTAGGTGATCCCAAGATAAGGAGTGGCGAGTGAATGAACAGGTACCAACAATGTAATGACCAGGGAAGTGAACTGGAAGGCCACAGGCCAGCAAATAAACTATGTTTTATGAAACCCTTCATCCAAAAGCATGATAAATTACAACAATACCCACAAGATCATGAGACAAAGCACATATTCTCCTCTGTTCACATGGATATATTCTTACACAGAAATATAGACATAATATTAAATATAATTATACATACTCATGATTTCAATATAAAATGTACTTGGTGTGTGTTTGTTAAACACCATAACTAAATGATTTCTAGCATATGTAATCTACAAAATCACTAAAAATATATGATTTAAATTAAAGGGAATCTTATACCACATAAAGAGATATTTAGAACACTTTGTGATATAATACTCTTTTTATATTTCTGTCCTAGGATAAAATCAGCTTGGTCACACAAACACTAAATTTCAAAGATTAAGTATTTTGGTACAGTGTGAAATTTGACTGTATAATATGGTACTTAAGAACTTTGCCATTATAGAAATAGGATTTCACTTGAATTATTAAAGCTAGAGAAAGGCATATTTTAAATAAAGGAAAAACGAATAAGGGTTTGATAGTTTGGGACTGTGCTTCAGTGGAAAGTGTCTTTCTGCTGTACTTTCTGGTCTGAGTCCTGAGACTGCCCGCTGATGGTTCCTCATACTTTGAAGACACTATTTTTCATTTTAAACTTTGTTTTTGCCATCCAGAATTCTTCTATTTTATTTCTATTAGTTCACTTATTTACATAGTGTCGTTAAGATTTTTATTTTCTTTTGTATTCCCCACTTTTCCTATTGGGAGAAGTTATCTCATTTATCATGCTTGAGATCCATTTTCGCTACCAATCTGATTTGTCCTAGGTTCTAGACCAGCCTGTGCCCTCTCACTCTCCTCCATTCTAGATGAGCTGGTGCCCTTTTATGTTTGTGGGCTCCTTGTTGTCATTCTCTACAGTTCCTTCTCATGAGACTCTCAGAAGGTGAATATTAATTTTAAAACATAGTATTTTGCCTCTTTCAGCACTTCTCTTAATGCTTTTTATTCATAAATAATCCTGATTTTTTTTTTTGGACACAATTACCTAATTTTTATCTTCCATACCAGTGAGGATTTTATACTTTTATAAATTATTTTACAATATATAAATATTTATGTATTTGTGTGTTCTTAGACACATATATAATATATATGTATATATGGAAAATGACATTTTATTCTACTCTCTATTGTATTTTTCATGGTAGTTCATTCATTTTAAAAATCTTTTAAAACTGATTCTTTTCTTTTTAAAAATTAATTTTTACAACTTTGTTTACTTATTTTCACATGTACTGATGTTGCCTGTGTATGTCTATATCTATGCACCATGTCCATGGAGGTCAGAAAAGGGTGTCAGATTCTCCAGAACTGGCATGTGGGTGCTAGGAATAAAGTCTTGGTCGTCAGGAAAAGCAGTTTGTACTCTTAACAACTGAGCCATCTCTCAAGTCCTAAGCTTTATTCTTTATATCATACCATTATAGAATTAATAATCAATAACATGAAGACCTATATTTATCTATTTCTTTTTTAAAAACATTGGATATTTTATTTATATACATTTCAAATGTTATCCCCTTTCTAGGATTCCCCTCTGCAAAGCCCCTACTCCATTTCCCCTTACCCTGCTTCTGTGAGGGTACTCCCTCACCACCCACCCACCCACTCTGGCCTCACCTTCCTAGCATTTTTCTACACTGGACATCAAGCCTTCACAGGACCAAGGGCCTCCCCTCCCATTGATGCCAGGTAAGGCCCCTTCAGCTTCTTCAGTCCTTCCCCTAACTCCTCCGTGGGGTTCCTGTGATCAGTCCAATGGTTGGCTTTGACCATCACATCTGTATTGGTCAAGATTCAGTAGAGCCTCTCAGGAGACAGCTGTATCAGGCTCCTGTCAGCAAGCAGCTCTTGGCATCAGCAATAGTGACTGGGTTTGATATCTGCATGTGGGCTAGATCCCTAGTGGGGCAGACCCTGGATGGCCTTTCCTTCAGTCTCTGATCCAGTCTTTTCCTCTGTATTTCCTTTAGACAAGAGCATTTCTGGGTTAAAACTTTGGACATGGATTGGAGGCCCCATCACTCAACCAGGGGGCCTTGCCTAAACTCTGGATATGGTCTCAACAGGTTGGTCCCTCTTGACACAGGTATTTGAGCGGAAGTATTGGTCTTAACTGTGCTCTCTTGTGATGATGATATTGCGTGAGGCATGCCAGATTCAGAGAGACAAACATCACAGCTTTTCTTTCACAGGCAGGGTCTAATGGGAGGAGTGAAATGAAATCAAGGGGACACACCATGAAGGAGCAAGGTACTCACAAAAGTTGGAGGGTAGGTAGGGGGCAAATCATGTGTGAATATAGTTAAGAATAGATAATATATGTCATAGAGGGAACATCTTTTGTATTATATGGATGAATCACCTGTCCATTAAAAATACATTTGGCCTATTGCAAAGTGTAGAATAGAAGGTGGGACATCCAGGAGGCATAAAGGATTCTGGGATAGAACAAGGCATAGAAGATTCATCAGGAAGATGTGATGTCATATGGTACCTGAGAACAGAAAACCAGCCATGTGACAGAATGTCGATTAGAATAAATGGATTATTTTAAATTATGATCTAGTCAGAGAAAAGCCTAGCTATATGGCCAAGGTATTTGTAAATATATTTTAAGTCGGAGTCTTATTTCTGGGAGCCTGAGGCTAGGAGGAAGAACTAAACCAAACTTCTACAATGTATCTCAGTGAAGCTCACTACATTGTGTGATTAAGACGCAAGAATAAAAACCCAAGCGAGCTATAAGCAGACATTCTAGAATGAGAACTAGAGTCTCAAACCCACACAAAGTGTGCCTCTGACTCTCAGATGACTTTAACTGGATGTGTCTTCATGAGACCTGGAGTTGATTTTATTGTTCCTGCTTTCACAGCCAGTCAGATCTGTGTCTTGTCCACAGGTCTAGTTCCTCCCTGGGAACTGCATTTCCCATTCTTTCTCCTTGTACGTGGAGCACTGCTTATAGATGATGAAATTACATTTCTGAGTTCCAGGTGTATTTCATCCCTTTCTTGTCCTTCATAATCTTGGGAGATTTGTCAGGTCATTGTATACAGTAAGTACATTTGTAACTCAGCCTGATAGTGGGTACAGGTAAAACCTAGTACTAAAAGGCTGAGACAGGAGGATCAGCACTTAGCTTTAGGCTAGCCTGAGTTACATGGCAAGACCTTGCCTCAAAAAGGAAGGAGGAAAAGGCAAACCCTTTTGTGAGATTTTGTCTTATTGTAATTTATTTATATAGACTTTTTCTTTTACTGTTTTACTTTTCAACAACCTTTCAAGGTGCAGGTGCCACCTGGTGCTGCCTAAAGTCAATAGTATTCTACTGCTGACCCAGGTCGCCATAGCATTTATTTCAACTTCCTTTCTAGAATAATGCCCTCTGCAATACTTCTCCACTCATAGAATATCAGGGTCTCCACATCCCATGAGTCTTTATGACCATCTCCAGTCACATACTATGGCTCCATATCCATATAATTCGAGAATAATGGAATATACAGGCATGCTCATATATATCTGTAACCCCTGTACTCTAGAAGGCAAGACAGAATCATCATATATTGAAGAACAGACTTGTTATGTTTGTGGACAACCTGGGTTGCATGAAATGCTATTTCAAACAACAATCAGAGCTATATCAGAAATGGGGAAGTTCAGGGTCATACTGAATGTACTAAACACTGTTGGCTTAAATATTTCAAAGCTTACTTTTAATATGAGTTCTTGAATGCTTTAACCACAGACCAGCGGTAGTGGAAAAGAACGGTTATTAGGATACCAGGGAAGTGGACCTGTTTGGAGCAAGTCCCATTTGTGTTGTCATAAAATCAGTAGGTCAGTTCACAGATCAGCAGTGACAGGTTCATCCACTTGCAAACACTTCATGGATATACCAGCAGTCCAGTTCAGTAATGTTTGGATAGCAGCAGCAGTGACACTATCTAGCAGGAAGAGCCAGGCCCTAGGCCAAACAGGCATAAGTGTGCAGAAGGGATTAGGACAAGCAGGGATACCAGATATTCTTTTCCGTGCCTCTCTCAATGAAGTGAAGATCAGTCAAGATGGGAGACTAAGAGACATTGTACAGCTAGCTATGCCAGCGAGCCTCACCATCACTGTCCATTGGGTCCTATTTATACCCCAAACATCACATGTCATCCACGGGTCTTGTCTCACTCAGCATTTGAATCTGTGTTAGCGAAATTCCACTTTAGTCTCTATCAGCTGACATCACTCTGCCTATCAGCCCGAGCCCATTATAGTGACAAGAGGCTGTTAGCACATCACCAGAAGTTTTTGGTGTGTTTCTCTCTGTGGAGTCAAGACATAAAGCTCAAATATACATACAATACATGCATGCCGTTAGCATACAATCCTTCCTCTCATGTCCTTTCACGTGCTTGCTTTAGCAAACCATCCTTTCACCTGTGTCTGCTACATTAAAACATCCCTTCATGTGTTTGCCCCAGCAAAACACCATCTGACTCAACTGACTTTCGGAAGAATCCTTAAGTTTCCACTTCAAAACACAGTTGCTCTGTTTTTGTATGTCAGGTGGGTCTGAACATGCAGATGGCTTCATTCAGAATGCCAGGGTCAGATATAACCGAGGACATGGTGGGCACATGTTATGTCTCAAAGGGGCATTGTGCCCACCCAACTGAAAAATCAGAGACAAGTAAACATTCACTGGTGACCTTTTGCTCTCTGAACAAACCTTGTTGCACAGACAAGTATAGTGATCTGTTCATTCTTGAACCAATGTGAATTTGTTTCCAATACCCAGCATGCTGCTGGGGTGGTTTTTTGTTTGTTTGTTTTGATTTGTTTGTTTTGTTTTGTTTCTTTGTTTTTTGTTATTATTTTTCATCAACGCAGTCATTTCTTGTATGAGGACTATATTATTCATCAGTACTAGTAATCTTGCAGTTCCAGAAAAAGCAAAAGCTTAATAAACAGCATTCCTTACAATCCACACAATCTCAGGACACTGAGATCTGACGTGAGGCTTACACAAACTTCTTGAATGTGAATTGATTCTCTTAAGGATAGCTATCTTAAGCAGACCCCACCACATCAGGAGACAGACCAGAAGGACTTTATTATGAATTTAGCAGAATTTGGGGAGAGAAGCAGCAGAAGGCAGTGGTCACCTAACACTTCTAGTATTTTGTTGCTTGGTGTTTTTGGTACTCAACAATCTGGAACTTTTGAATCCCCATGAACTATTGTTTTGGTATGATTTGCTCAGAATCCAAAGAATGAGCAGAAGAGTTGAATTTCAAAACCCATTGATTCTATGTTTTGTTTCTTCTGGGGAAGTATATCTCTCTGTCTCTCTGTCTGTCTGTCTGTCTGTCTGTCTATCTATCTGTCTGTCTATCTGTCTGTCTGTCTGTCTGTCTGTCTATCTATCTATCTTTGAAAACTCTCCACCTCTCTAGAGACATAATCTCACAGAATATTTCTGGTTCATCTGACTCTTACCATCTTTTTGTTTTTTTCACAAAATGATACCTGAGCCTTAGGTGCAGGCATTTGAGGAGTTTTATTTATGTTTCTAGGAAAAACTACTATATAAAAACAAAGAGGCCATGCATTTGAGAGAGAATAGGAAGATCTACAGGAGCAGCTGGAGGGAGGAAAGGGAAGGGAGTAAATGATGTGATTTCAAAATATTGTAAAAATAGAGTTAAACATTATTTTTAAATGAGTAGTTACCAGGATTTATATACTCTTATATTTTTTTCTACCTTCAGGCATATCATACATTGCAAAACATATAATACATCAGAAAACTATAATTTTAAAGTAATATGTATCTTGAAAGTTATGCTTTCTACTTTTAAACACGGTGTGTGTATGTGTGTGTGTGTGTGTGTGTGTGTGTGTGCCCGTGCACGTGCGTGTGAGTGCATGCACAGGTGCACAGCATGCATGTGTACATTCACATGGAGGCAGGAGGCTGATTTCTGATGTCATCCTCAGCAACACCATTGCTTCCCTCTGTGAGACTGAGCCTCCTTGGACTGACTGACTAGCACTCTCTGGGGAGTCTCCTGTCTCATCCTTCCTAGCAATGAGATTACAAGCTTGTGCTGCCATGTGTAGCATTTTTATGTGCATTCTGGGTATGGGGCTTATGTTCTTAGACTTGCAAGGCAAATGCTTAATTGACTGAACTGTATAACACCCTTCCCCAGCACTCTCAAGAGCTTTCTATATCTTCTAACTGAAGAGATGCTAACTACTCTGTGTTCAATACACACAATGAGTAAACATACACACACACACACACACACACACGCGAAAACCAAAAATGCATATTTATATAAAAATTTGTATATAAAAATACCAATCTAATTCTTCAAAGAGTTAGACAAAACAATTTGCAAATTCATCTGGAATAACAAAAAACCCAGGATAGCTAAAACTATCCTCAACAATAAAAGGACTTCAGGGGGAATCACTATCCCTGAACTCAAGCAGTATTACAGAGCAATAGTGATAAAAACTGCATGGTATTGGTACAGAGACAGACAGATAGAACAATGGAACAGAATTGAAGACCCAGAAATGAACCCACACACCTATGGGCACTTGATTTTTGACAAAGGAGCCAAAACCATCCAATGGAAAAAAGATAGCATTTTCAGCAAATGGTGCTGGTTCAACTGGAGGTCAACATGTAGAAGAATGCAGATCGATCCATGCTTATCACCCTGTACAAAGCTTAAGTCCAAGTGGATCAAGGACCTCCACATCAAACCAGATGCACTCAAACTAATAGAAGAAAAACTAGGGAAGCATCTGGAACACATGGGCACTGGAAAAAATTTCCTGAACAAAACACCAATGGCTTATGCTCTAAGATCAAGAATCGACAAATGGGATCTCATAAAACTGCAAAGCTTCTGTAAGGCAAAGGACTCTGTGGTTAGGACAAAATGGCAACCAACAGATTGGGAAAAGATCTTTACCAATCCTACAACAGATAGAGGCCTTATATCCAAAATATACAAAGAACTCAAGAAGTTAGACCGCAGGGAGACAAATAACCCTATTAAAAATGGGGTTCAGAGCTAAACAAAGAATTCACAGCTGAGGAATGCCGAATGGCTGAGAAACACCTAAAGAAATGTTCAATATCTTTAGTCATAAGGGAAATGCAAATCAAAACAACCCTGAGATTTCACCTCACACCAGTGAGAATGGCTAAGATCAAAAACTCAGGTGACAGCAGATGCTGGCGAGGATGTGGAGAAAGAGGAACACTCCTCCATTGTTGGTGGGATTGCAGACTGGTACAACCATACTGGAAATCAGTCTAGAGGTTCCTCAGAAAATTGGACATTGAACTGCCTGAGGATCCAGCTATACCTCTCTTGGGCATATACCCAAGAGATGCCCCAACATATAAAAAAAGACACGTGCTCCACTATGTTCATCGCAGCCTTATTTATAATAGCCAGAAGCTGGAAAGAACCCAGATGCCCTTCCACAGAGGAATGGATACAGAAAATGTGGTACATCTACACAATGGAATATTACTCAGCTATCAAAAACAATGACTTTATAAAATTCGTAGGCAAATGGTTGGAACTGGAAAATATCATCCTGAGTGAGGTAACCCAATCACAGAAAAACACACATGGTATGCACTCATTGATAAGTGGCTATTAGCCCAAATGCTTGAATTACCCTAGATGCCTAGAACAAATGAAACTCAAGACGGATGATCAAAATGTGAAGGCTTCACTCCTTCTTTAAAAGGGGAACAAGAATACCCTTGGCAGGGAATAGAGAGGCAAAGATTAAAACAGACACAGAAGGAACACCAATAAAAAAATTTCCAAATTTTCTATTTTGTTGAATAAAATGGCTAAAATTATGTGTGCACAATGCAGGCAGGCAGGCGTAAAGAAGAAAGAACAACTTTCTGTGTTGTAATTAACAAAGACCTTTTCAATCAATTACCTTGATGTGGTTCCTAGACCAGCCATGTGTGTATGTCCTAGATGAGAATTTGCTTTTCAGAATAGGAAAATTCTGCAGCCCAGTCTTAGGCAGACTGGATCAGGTGTTCTGGAGCTATCACTCGTTAATCTGTGTTTAGAGGACTTGTGGGTAAATTTTATACCTGCTAACATTTTCTGTAGTACATGATTCAGACATCCAAACAATCCAAGCCCTTATATTTTAGGTACCTTAGAATAAAAGACTGTGCTTACAGAATTGGGGCAGACTGGTGTCTTAGATTCTTTGTAAATCCCGACAAGGAACATCTAGTTTTGGGTTTAAATGCTACATGGGGAGCTATGAACACATGACTAATCACTGCAGATAGAAAAAGATCAATGACAGAACAAAATAATATATCCACCTAAATCCAAGTTGGTAAACCAGTGAATTTATTAGGTACTGCCAGGAACATGGACCACTCAAAGGAAACTCATTGACATTCCCACCCTAGCCTAAAGGATGACTCATAGAAGCTGCAACCCTAGAATTATCCATGTGGTTTACAGGCATTTGGATGGCCAGAGAGTTACCTTTGAGCAGTCCTGAAGAATTGAGAATCTTTTCTCTGGTATTTCATTACTGGTTAAATAACCTTGGAAAGAGGCCTAGTGAATTATTTTGGTTTCAGGATCTTTCTGAAACGTGTGAGTTGTTTTCTTCTTGAGTCTCATGAGGCATTTCTCCTTCCCTCTAGAAAGTAATATTTCAATCTGGAGGAAATTGCTTCACAACAGCTGGATAGATGCCTTAGTTTTTAAAGTACTTGCCACACAAGCAAGAGGATCTAAGTTCAGAACCCAGGACCCATATGAAGCTAGACATGATAGTACAGATCTATAACTTTCACAGTACTGTGTTGAGATGGTAGATTACAGAGGAGAATTCATAAAGCAGCTTCTCTGGCATTTGCAGTGTAGAAGAGAAAGAGATGTTGACTTTGACATCGGAGAAGATGAGAACAAATATAAATGGCTTCTTTCTGATCTTTACATGTGTGCTTGCCTGACCATCATAGAGAGGGAGGATTTAAAGAACACAGAAATAGCTTAGAGGAATTTGAGGAGGCATAATAAAAAGTGAGATATCCAGAAATAAAGATAATGTGGAGAGACATTTGCATGGTGAGTGAAGCGGTATCAACCCTTCCTTCTATGGAAAGCATGGTCTAGATACTTTTGTCAAGTCCATGGCCAACCATGGATATCAAACCATATCCTATGACTTCAGTTCTTGCTGTTGTGATGTCAGAATAGGTGTGATCTCTAGCCAATGTTCCACCCAAGGCCACATCCTTAATTCAGTATGTTCTATGTGGAAAACCCAAGCATCCTTTTCCATAGGAGTCACAGTAGACAAGTCTAGTAGAATGTTCTGGAATTGTATGGAGCATAACCCCGATTGTATTGTTGTTTGCATTTGCTGCTTTTCTCATTGATGAAACAGGCTAGGTGTCAATAGCATCTTCTGGATGGATCATTTTATTTTGCATCATAGTTTGGGCAGAGATTGTCCATCAAAGTAGGAAAACCATGGCTGTGAGAGCATGAGGTAGCTTGTTTCGTGTGCATGCTGTCAGAAGCAAAAAAGGTGAGTGTTCGTGTTCAGTTTCCATTTCCCCTTTTCAGTCTGTGAGCTGGGCCCCAAGAATGAGCCACCACATATAAGGTGGGTCTTTGCTCTTCAGTTAAATATAGCTGGAAACGCTCTCATGGACCTACCCAGAACTGTGTTTCCTAGGTGATTCTAAATCAAGTTACATTGACCATGATAATTTTCACACTGACAAACTTATTGCTGGATTGAGGAATGTTCCAGTTTTTTTCCTTGCTATTTTGGGGTGGAATTTTTGTTAAAATTAACCACAGTCTGTGGGAGTTCTGTGTCATTTTCAGTCCTTTTGGTCTCTCATATGCTCCCAGAACCATTTTATACTCTGTCACAGTTTTAAAAATTTGTCAACCCTGGCCTATCTTGACTACTGAGGTCTTACTTTGACTGATTCTTTGTGCATCCAAGATACCCATACCTCTGCTATTCCTAACATCCTAAGTCGATTTATATGAATGTTTGAAAACAACTTTTGGGTGGATTTTTTATTGACAGAAGCATGATGTAGAGTCAGCACTCAGTGCCATCTTGTTCACTGTAATTTTCTACATCATTTTTAGTGCTTGTTAGAAAAACAGGTATATCTTTGGTAATTATTTGAGAGGACAGTGAACAACACTTGTCTTCCACATCTCATCTGGCTATGTGACCAGACTATGCTCCAGCCAGGCCTTGGAAGCTTCTAGAAGAACTACAAACTACAGATCTTCTAATGTGTGCTCTTACCCCCTCTTGCCTTAAAACTAATGTTCACATCAGGAGTTTCACTAAGTATTAAAACCAAATAATTAAACCAGGAGGATGGTTATCTTTAATATCCTAGGGGTAGTTAACTTTAAAAAGAGAGCTCTAATTAACAAAGCAAAATAGGAAAGAGCAGCAAGAAAATGGGACTTTTGAGCCATGCATGGTGGCACAAATCTGTAACTACACATGGGAGGTAAGAACATGAAGATCAAGAGTTCAAGGTCATGCTCTACTACATAGGAAATTCAGTGCCGGCCTGACTTAATGAAATTCTGTGTCAAAATTCCAAAACAGGAATGGTGGAACAGATAGGTAGTGAAATGTTTGCTGTGTAAACTTGACAACCTGATTTGTACCCCCAGAACCCAGGTAATGGAGAGAAGCCACACAATGGTGTTATCCTCTGCTCTATATACAGTGAGACACACAACATACACAATAATAATACATAAGTAACATTAAAAACTGGTGATAAACAGTGATATATATATATATATATATATATATATATATATATATCACAAGCTGGGAAGGATGTTGAGCAAGGGGAACACTCCTCCATTACTGGTGGAAGCAAAAACTTGTATAACCACTTTGGAAATTAATTTGGCATTTTCTCAGAAAATTGGGAAGAGTTCTACCTCAAGACCCAGCTACAGCACTCCTAAGCATATCCTCAAATGATGCTGCAACATCTCACAAAGACCCTTGCTCAACTATGTTCATAGCAGCTTTATTTGTAATAGGCAGAACTTGGAAACAACCTAGATGCCCCTCGACTGAAGAATGGATAAAGAAAATGTGGTACATTTACACAATGGAATGCTATTCAGCTATAAAAAAAAGACATCATGAATTTTGCAGGCAAATGGATGGAACTTGATAATATCACCATGAGTGAGGTAACCCAGTCCCAATAAGACAGGTGTGATATGTACTCACTTATGAGTGGATATTAGCGATAAAATACAGGTACCATGATACACTCTACAGACCCAAACAAGGTAAACAAGAAAGAAAGCCCAAGCAAGGAAGATGAATCTTGCTTAGAAGGGGGGGGGGATAAAATATTCATAAAAGGTAGATGGAGGGAGGAGGCATGGAGAGGGGAATGGGGGTTTCAGGATCAGGTGTAGGAAAGGACATGAGAGATGGCCTGATGGCCATGAAAATGAATGTAAATCTGCAACTGACAGGATGGAGGAGGTGGGCGACATCTCCAGAACAAGAGAGAGACCTGAGATAAGGGAGACACCCAAGATTCAATGGGGTGACCTTAGCTGTGACTCACTACACTGGGGATATGGAACCTGAAGAGGCCACCTCCTGTAACCAGACAGAAATTCCAGTGAAGTTATGGTGACACCAACCCACCAACAAAACTTTCAACCCAATATGTATCCTGTGTACAAGTAATGCAGGCATGGGGGAGGGGCAGAGACATTGGTTGGAATGGCCAATCAATAACCAGCCTAAACCGAGACCCATCCCATAGGCAAGCACCAGTCCCTAACACTACTAATGATATTTTGTTTTGCTTGCAGACAGGAGCATTTTGTCCTTAGAGGTTCTACCCAGCAGCTGACTCAGACAGACACACAGACACCCACAGCCAAACAGTGGTTGGATCATAGGGACTCTTATGGAAGATAATTCTTTTTTGACAGAATGTTTCCCACAAGTACTTTTGCTCTATTCAGCAAACACAAATTGAAAAGTAGTGTTTGTCCATGTGAGTGGTTGTTTCATTTATTTATTCTAAACTGATCTTTGGAAGATAATACCCAAACTGTGTTTGTAACAATCCATATCCAGTTTCCTTCAAAGTATGTTAATTCCATATGCTAATTACCTGTAAAATATTTCTTTCAGTACATAGTAACTCTCTCTCTTTCTTTCTCTCTCTCTCTCTCTCTCTCACGCACGCACACACACACACAGACACAGACACACACACTCACCCTCATACACACACAAGCACACACATATATGCATTTTATATTGGTTCATTACTAATGCATATAAGAACCATAATAAAAGTAGAATTGTCAATACTATCTTCCTTTCAATTTTTATTTTGGTAGACCTGAGAAATAAAATAACCAACTAATGCTGAAAGATGATCAAGGGATCTCAACTCCTCATTCAAGTTCCAAAACAGACTTTGCAAGAACCACAGAGCACACACCTCTAACTGTGTATCTAGTCAAACGCATTCACTATGTGCCTATCTCTTTGGAGCCTTCTTCAAACCTGAAAGTCACGTATTATCAAAAGATTCTCTTTTTTTCTGAAAATAACAAATTGGAAGTGTGTGGCATTCCCCTTGCAGAATCTATTATTTTCATGATGATGACCTCAAGTGGCTGTAGCCCGCCTTGCCTCTGCTGTGCTAGACCTCAGCAGTTTTCAGGCTGAGAGACAGATGGCTAATAAATGAGAGGGACCAAATTCTGAGAACTTTTGCCTAATGGCTATGCTGCCTTTTGTGTGTAAAGCTTCTCGCCTTGGCTCTGATGAGGCTTGGGAGAAAGGATGGATTCTGTACATCCCTTTAAACGTCTCACAGGTAAGCATGTCTGTGCACTCACAGAGCTGGTGGGGAACAGCCCCTCAGCTCACATGTCATGTCCCATACCTGCTGAGATTTCAGAAGTTTCATCCGTACTATTTTGGGGTGTGTTAGCTGATATTTGCTAGGGTCGTAGACTTGGCTCAGCAGGTCCAGCAAATGACTCTTTGGCACCTGTACTTGATAGGCCAGTTACTAAGACAAAGAGTGACAGAACCAGGACCTTCATCTCGTCTTGTCTCACACAATGTCTTCTTTGTCTGTGAGACATGTGTGTCGTGACTCTTAGCGGGTATGCCTCTTAACCGATGCACCTGACTTCGAAGCTCTTGCCTTGTATCAGCTCAGACCCTCACTCCCACAGATACCAGCCGGAGGTGCTCACCCACACTCCCACAATGCTCTAAGTTTCCTGCAGAGGCCACAGTTTCAAAGACAGGGTGATGGTGTGTTTTGCTGCATTGTATTTTTTTCTTTTTGCCTTTTGCTCCTAGAAATTGATGGTCTCTGCTATAGTTTGTGTCCTTCCAAAGGGCATAGATTGAATACTTAAGCAGCAGATTCATACATTTTTTGGAATTCAGAGCTGGACCTCTAGATCTAGATGCTGTCTTAAGAATGGGTCATCATCATGAGACTAGTAGAACAAACAAAATAGACAAATAGGCAAAATGAAGACATATCTTGAGTTGACCCTGCCCCATCCTTGTCTTGTTAGATTTCCATGCTGTGAGGGAACAGCAGAAAGGCCCTAGCCAGATGCCAGCACCTGGATATTAGACTTCTAAGCTTGAAGAGATCAGAGAAATAATTAAATTTCTTTAGAGATTACCCAGTCTGTGACACTCTGTTGGAATACCACAAAACCATATGAAGACAGCTGTCCATGAGTGAAGAACAAGATCAGTGTGACAGAGGACCGGGGAGGAGACACTGTGCCACAGATGCCTGTACCACTGGCACAGCTGTCTTTCAAATGCATCCCAACTGCAAGAGATCTGCTCTGGCAGAGCCGCCATCACTTAGAACCCCATGACCCCTGCCTGAGGGGCTCAGATTTCCCTTTAGCAACAGGTGTGTGCAAAGCCCGGAGATAGTTTACAGTGGCTCAATATCACAACTGCAGCTGCTAGCATATAAATAACCTGGAGGCATTGTGTTTTCTCAGACCCTTGAAGGAAAAAATGTCCACAATGCTTAGCTTTTTACAAGAGACTGTGAATGGCTGCAAATGACTTTAGCCACTTAAATAATACACTATAAAAAGAATAATTTGGGAGACTATTAGGAGAGGGATTATCTAGTTATAGAGCATGCTACTATAGGTTAAATCCCAACAATCATTTTATTTCCTTAATATCCTTTCTTGACCACCCACCCCTGTTACCTTTGAAAGAGGCAACACCCAGAAATCATTAAACGGTAAGCTGAGTTTTAGGCACAGACAATCCTAAAATTTTCTAATGGAACAAGCAAAATGCTTCTCTGCATTCAATGGGTTGGCAGCAGAGTATGTGACATCCACAGAAGACTGCTGTGTGTGCTTTACCGTGGTTTTGCCTTTTCTTCTCTCAGTGTCTGCGTAGACTCACGGGCCGTTTAGAGACATATAAATCAGTAGGTGATTTTATCACTACTGAATCCCAAGAATGGACTCACACAAGCTTAGAGGATGTAGGTCAGGCTTTCCCATGCAATCAATACATGCACGAAGGAGAATATATTCCAGGCTGCCATGAACCCACCAGAGCAAGCTCTCTACAGTCAACCCCTTTCCCCCTAAACTAGGAACACAGTCCAAAACAATGATCAAAAAAAACACATTTGTAAGCTTAAGTCAGTAAGACTCTTAGCTGTTATTATGTACTGTGTGGACTTAGCAGATGCTTTCGCACTTTGGGAGGGCATTATAGTGGATTGATTATTGTACACCAGCTATGCATCAATCAATTGAAAAAAATCAACTGCAGTATCATGACCTGTAAGAATTCTCCAGGTGATTGGAAACATTGTTTTTTGTTACCTGTTTGTCTGTTTGATCCACTATCATCTTACATGACCATAACTGTATGAAGTCTGGTACCGATCCAAAATCCAAGCATCATTCTGTAGCACAGTGTGTGTGTGTGTGTGTGTGTGTGTGTGTGTGTGTGTGTGTATGCGCACATACGTGCGCACTCATGCATGAACTTATGTGTCTGCATGTGTGTGTTGGGGAAGTTAAGACTTTTCTTAGACAGTAATGAACAAAACTGAAAAAGAGTCTTCCCACCCATTCACAAAAGAAAGTCAAGTTCAGCTTACTAAGCCACTGAGTTTACCGAGAGCTGTAGTGACTGGTTGTCAACTTGACACACCTGGGAAGAGGGAACCTTAAGTGAAGAATTACCTCCATCAGATTGGCCTGAAGGCATGCCTGTAGGAGCATTTTCTGAATTGTGAATTGATGTAAGAGAGCAAAGCCCACTGTGGGCAGTACCATCCCTAGGTAGATGGACCTAGACTCTAAGAAAAGTAACTAAATGAGTCTCAAAAGCTACCATTAGTTATTCCAAATTCTCTGTCTCAGCTCCTGCCTCTAGATTCCTGTCTTGCGTTCCTTCATGAAGGGCTGCCACCTACAAGCTGAAATATGCCCTTTCCTCCCTAAATTAATTTTGTTTATGGTTTACATCACACAACACAAAGCAAATTAGAACAGGTTACTTACAAGGGTTTAGGAGCAGCTCAATGAAGCTCATCCCAGCATACGAGATGGACTAAGCTCAGCCAATCAGAATGTCCCTTCTCCACAGCACTTCTCACTGCTAATATCACTTTAGGGAGGAAGCTAGTGACTGATACGTTGCAAAAGCTTCCTGAGTCTTGTCAGTGTTGCTCCTGAGTTTCCTGAGTCTTATGAGCTTCAGGTGGAAATGCCTGGATTCAAAGGAAATGGCTACACACCCGTGTGACCTCCCACTCCTCTACTGCTGAAGTTGTGGGATTCATTTAGGTCTCAGAGATGTAACTAGCCAGCAGATTAGCCCTGACTCTGTGGAGCTCGAGTCTGTGGAACACAGAGTGGTGTTGCACTCTGCCTCCACGCAGACTTCAACAATAGAAAGTTTAAGCAACAATTTTAAGCAACTCCCTCAGAACTTTTCTTTCTGTATATGCTTAACAGCACATATCCTTTCACCAAAGAATGCAGGTGGGACGGTGAAGTCTTAATTAGATTTTGAATTTATGCAATTAGCTACTGTTACAATCATAAAATCTACAATGCTTCATTTTGGTCAATCCTTGAGGAGCGTACAATTGGCAAAGCAGCCCACAATAACACTTAAAACATGGTATCAGTTAAAACGGTGTCTTACTTCAAGTTCCATGAAGTATTTCTCAAAGTGTGAATAAAGATACAGGCTTCATCTGTACTGGTAGGAAACATTGTTTCTGAATGGGCAGTCTTATTCTGTTAGGATGGTTCCTCTGTATCAGGAATTGAAACTCAGATCCAGATGTACTCAGAATGCAGCAGCTAACACAGGGAGACTTTTCCTCTTGGATGAGAATTCAGGAGGTAGATGGATAGTATTAAACAGTCATTCTCAACCTTCCTAATGATAACACCCTTTAAAACAATTCCTCATGTTGTGGCGACCCCCAGACACAAATTATTTTCATTGCTACTTCAAACCTGTAATTTTGTTACTCTTTTCAGTTGTGATGTAAATATTTTTTTGGAGATAGAGGTTTGGGAAAGGAGTCCTGACTGTGGAGAAGCTCTGGTAGAGAAGGTGACAATAGTACCTTTGATGCCTGGAGAGATGGCTGAACAGATAAGAAAGCACACTGATTTCTACAGGGGATCAGAGTTTGGTTTCCAACACCCACATCAATGGCTCATAATTTCCTCTAACTCAAGCTCTGGAGGAGCCAGGGATCTGGCCTCCGTGGGAACTCACACACGGGCCCATACCCACACACCACCAAACACATATGCCCATAATTAAACATGAAAATAATAATAAATGTTAAAAAGAATGCAGTTGGCACATTTTCACTCATCTACTTGGATAAAATAATGACCATTAAAAAAATGGCCAGAGCATGTCAAATACAGAGGCAAATGCTAGCAGCAGAACACAGTTCCTGTTGCAGGAATTAGAGAAAGGATTGAAGGAGCTGAAGGGGCTTGCAACCCCATAAGAACAACAATGTCAACCAACCAGAGCCCCCAGGGACTAAACCACTACCCAAAGACTATACATGGTCTGACCCATGGCTCCAGTTGCATATGTAGCAGAGGATGGCCTTGTTGGGCACCAATGGAAGGAGGAGGCTGGACCCCCAGTATAGGGAAATGTCGGAGGGGGGAAGAGGGGGTGGATGGGGAGGGGAACATCCTTATAGAAGAAGGGAAGGGGAGGGGATAGGGGGCTTATGTCCAGGAAACCTGGAAATGGAATAACATTTGAAATGTAAATGAAAAAATATCTCATTGCATGTGTGGTTCTCATTCACTTTGCCTCCAAAGCACCTCCTATGGTGAATGAAGCCTTTCCATTGTCCCATTCTTCATATAATTCACCCCAAGAGAAGCAATAGCCTGTGAAGCTCCTACAATTAAAGACAATCTGGGGAGAGAGAGACAGGGCCTAAGGAGGTGTCACAGTAACAGAGAAATGATTGATAGGAATGGATAGTGATATTGGGCAATCAGAAACATGTGAAATAAGGCATTTCCCCAGATATATCAATTCTGGTTAGCGAAAGGCATGGGTATGGAGTGGAGGGAAGGATTGGATGGTAGTACAAGCCACCTTGGTTTACATCAGAAGCTCTGTTCCTAGTAGACGGAGATACAGAACACAACATTAATTTGTATCATGGGTGAGGAAGGGGGAGTTTACTATAAATCTGTATTTGTTGCTCTCGAAGAGGATTCAGGTTCACTTCGAGAACCCACATGGTTCACAGTCATCCATAACTGAAGTTCCAGGGAATCCAGTACTGTCTTCTGGTCTTCATGGGTACCAAACATGCATGGACATAGTATACACACACATGCAGGCAAAACATACCCACATGAAAATAATAAATTCAGCTTTAAAATAAAAAATAATTTCCTTATCTTTAAAATTGTCCACCTATCTATTTGTAAGGTTTGATTACATACAAGTTTATCCACTTTGATGGTTAATTTGATGTGTCAAATTTAGTGGATCACAGAATATCAAATCAGTGAGCTGTCAACGATTGCTCTCGGAGCTTCTGGCCGACGGTTTCTGTTTGAGACTAGCACAGACTCTGTGAACTTGAATAGAACGGGCTCATATTCAGAATGTGGGTGTGGCTCATTCAATCCCTTGATGGTCTGTTGAACCCTCTCTAAGTCAGAAGGACTTCTCCAGCTGTCTGCAAGCTTCATCTGTCACATAAGCTCTCTGCGGGTCTCCTGCAGCACTCACTCACTCACTCACTCACTCACTCTGCTTACTAGAATTTAGTAACTTTTATAATCACAGGAACCCGCCTATAGTTCGTGTGTGTGTGTGTGTGTGTGTGTGTGTGTGTGTGTGTGTGTGTGTGTGTGTGTGTGTGTGTGTGTTGGTACACACACGCCAAGCCATGTGGATTCACATGAATTGTGAATGTTAGAGGACAGCCTCAGGTTGTCCTCAGTCATTACCTTGTACCTAGTGTGAGAAAAGGTCTCTATTGTGCGTGCCTTCACATGCACTCACAGGTATCTGGTCTGTCACCTTCTGGGTATTTTTTTTCTCTGCCTCCATCTCACTGTAGGATCCCTGGGGTCATAGATGCAGATGACTACAGCCATCATTTTAGGGTTTTTGGTGATGTGGACTCAGGTCCTCCAACTTCTGTGGCAAAATTTTGCCTATGGAGTCATCTCTATAACCCGTTGACCAATTTTTCCTAGCAAATGTCTTGTTTTCCTTCTTGTCTTCTCCTACTCCACCTATACTTATATGGACACATATTTACACAGTATGTACATATATACTACATACACACATATCTATATACACATGTGTACTGTTCTAGTCCGATTTCGGTTGCTGTGCTAAACACCATTACCAAGAGCAACTTGGTGAGTGAAGGGTTTGTCTGGCCTACAGGCCTCAGTCTATCAGTAAGGGAAGTGAGGGCAGGAAGCTGTAGGCAGGAACTGAAGCAGAGAGCAAGAGAACATGTTGCTAACTGGCTTATTCTGTCTGACTTAACTTCAGATAGACATCTTACACAGCCTGGGTCCACATGTCCAGGAGTGGCACCACCCAGAGCAGGCTGAGCCAACCTTCATGAATTACATAGACAAAGACCAATGGATGCAGTTCTTCAACTGAAAGTGCCTCTTCCCAAATGACTCTAGTGTGCCTCAAGTTTATAATAGAAACCCGCCACTTATGCACACTTACACTATGGTGTGGTTTCTTTGAAAAACCCAAAATAATATCAATATTAACAGGGAGACATATTGTTGCTATAATCAAATCATAAAGAATATTTAATTTCAGGAAACTCTAGTGATTTAACATATTTGAACTAATATTTGAGTTCAGAAAATTCCTAGCAATTTGACACACACCACAAAGAGTGGGAGTTAATACACTATATGCTCAGACCCTACATGGTATTTTCATGTAAATAGCAAGAGGCCTCCAAGGGAATGGAGTTAATACTAATAGTGGTCATTTGTGGCTGTTGGAACTATTGGGAAATGTTATGTTTACTTTTCAATTATCCAGGTTTCTAAAGTCTGTGTAATGAATATGGGCTGCTTCTTAATCTGAGAAAAATGCTATTATTCAACAAATGTAAGCAGCTTAAGAAAGCAAGCACTGTGGTGGTTAGAGTTTTGCTGCTTGCAAGAAAAATAGAGAGGAAATTTAGTTCCCAAGAGGACAAAACAAAACATTTCTCAAGGAACTGCAGTCGTCCTTTTTAAACAGGTGTGCCATCCCAGCACAGGGTATGTGTGGGAGAAACTGCTACGTCGTGGTAGTATCTTGGTTGGAAAGAGGAGATATGATTTTAGTCAAAAGTTAGCCTGGAAAGCAGCAGATGTGGTGTGTGTGTGTGTGTGTGTGTGTGTGTGTGTGTGTGTGTGTGTGCCTTTGCTTTGAGAAAAGTTGAATATTTGTAGTTCTTCTTTTCACAGAGATCTGATTAAAAAAAATCCATCACTCAGTTCCAGCTCTTACTGATTTGAAAGATTAAGGGACATATTAATACAGACATGTATTCATACAGACATGCATACCAACTCACACAAATGCAAACACACACACAAACTCACACACACACACACATGCACACACACACACATTCACGATTAAGAGAACTAATCTTCCATTTCCTGCTGTATGGTATTTTCTGTTTTTATTATGAAATGAAAGAACGCATTAGTATAGCTTGCTGTTGACCTGAACAGCTAAATCTGTCTAAATCCATTTTCTCTACTTTTGCTTTATTATCAAACAAACATAATTTTCCACACGCCTAACCTAAAGTGTGCGTGCGGAGGAGCATATACCCATTACGTATGCACCCAGTATACATTCCGTGCCTTTGTCTCTCCATTCATTCTGACCCTTGGTGGTGACCTCCTGGTCCTGCTCCCCTGGATTCTCAGAGAGAATGAAAGGTTTTGGTGTTTGCTTTCAGAAGAGCAGCACAAGCTCCTGGAGAGTTGAGCCTCTTGTGTGGTTCTTCGTAATGTGAAGTCATGAGCTAATGAACAGCTTCTCCTTTCTCCTTGCCCTGCTTACTTTTACTCTTTGAAAACCTTTTTCCTAGGATCTGTTGGTCGACTAAGGTTAAGCTATAAGCTATAAATTTAGGTTTGCTGTGAAAGCCTTGCTGGGGTTTCATGGGCATCCAGAAAGTAGGTGGCAAAAAGAATCTTTGAAAGGTATTTTGAGATGGAAGTGTAGTTTAGCACATGGAAACCCCGCCTTTCTTTCTCTTCCCCCATTAGTATGTTTTTCAGATGAGTTTTAATTCCAGGTTGGGAGTTTAATTTCTTTTTCTACTTTTTCTATTTCCCCTCCCTCCCCTCCATATACACAATATACTCTCTTTCCTTTCCTCTGGTCTAATACGCATTCAGATTAAAAGAAGCACAGCCCTGGGCCTCATGGCATTCTCTTGGAATCTTAGTACTTGGGAGGCTAGAGCAGGGGACCACTGGTGTGAGGGCAGCTTGGGCCATATAACAAGATCATGACTCAAAAACAAAACAAAAAATACGGTAAGAAAGAAGAAAGACAGACAGACAAACAGAGAGAGAGAGAGAGAGAGAGAGAGAGGAGAGAAATGAAAAGCAAGAGACAGAGAGAAAGGGGAATATGAAAGAGATATAATAAAGGAGAAAAAGAGGAACCAGGAAGGTCAGGGACAAGGACAGGGACAATCTCAGAACTTCATCCAGAACAGCATTGGTGTTAGACCATCTTCATGGATAGGCTGAATAAATGTTTCGTATCTGAAGGGTGCCATTGTCTGTGAGCTACTTAATCAGCAATGTTCATTAGCTCATGACTTCACATTATGAAGAACCACATACTAGGAGGGGCAGGTTAAAGAAGAGGGTTAGGAATTTGACCTATTGGCTTTAGCTCTATGTTACAAAGAATTTCCTTTTAGGCATTGGTTGAGTTCCCTACCCTTTCTGGGTATTGCCTCTTTTGTATATAAAATAGCAGTAAGAGCAGACTGACTTATGTAGAGTAAACACAAGTTCTACATGGGTGAATACATGCTGCTAAGTCAAATGAAATTACTATCTCTATGTAATGGTGGTGGTCACTCAAGGAGTCTTAGACCACCAAGAAAGAAACAAGCTGTTCTTACAAGGCATCCATTGAGCCTATGGGTGTCTTGCATGGGACTGGGGTCGTGCAGTGGGCTGAAAAGTGGCTGCCTAAATGCCATTTCTACATTATGTCCTGAAGCTGCAAATGGTCTCTTATGTGGAAAAGGAATCTGTACAGACACAATGAGTCCAAGAGTGTGAAATGAAGAAATATTGCAGACCCAGTTGCCCCTACCTTGAATGACAAGCAAGCCACTAAGTGAGCATGAGGCAGAGGGAGACTTGATAGTCAAGATGGTGCTAGGCTGCAGATGGGGCACGGTTTCACCAACTCCTCATGCCAAGAGTCACCATCAGTTGAAGAAAAAAGTAAAGTGCCAGAACCAAATTCTCCTAAGAATCTATGTGTGCCCAGTGCCCCTAATGCCTGGATTCAGGGAAAATGATGCTGACCTTGGGCTGTTCACTTCCTGAGCAGGAGATGGGAAGGCAATTGTTGAGGTAAAAATAAAAAAGTGGCAGAACCAGTTCCTGCACCTCCAAGATCCCTGGGAACTGCATACTCTGGCTGTTTCTCTACCAGCTGATTTTACACACTGCCCCCTTGGCAGGTTGTTACCATGCCTGACACTCACATCCAGTTCCGCAGGCCATTCTAGCGTGGTACCACGGCACACTATCCCCAAGCTTTTTATAACCACTCTCTCTAGACCGTCTCTCTGCCCACCAGGAATTTTGCTCACATCTCCTGTAGCCCAGTAAAATCAAAGTTCTAGAAACTTGTAATTTATCAATCAGATTTATATGTTAAATTCTCAATCCACAACACATCCACATTGCCAATTAATGAAGATATAAACTGCGCACATAAACAAGGTAAACTTGACCCAGTCCACCTGGGTCTGGATCATCTTGTTCCGTTGTCTCCATCTTGATTTTTTCTGCTTCTCCTCCTCTCCCTTCCTTGACTTTTTCCCCACCTACCCTTCCTTCTCATCCAATGATAGGCTTTGCCTTATCCTGGACCTGCCTTGTTGCATAATGACATCATCCTACAGGCAATACATTCCTGTTGTTTTAAAGCACTGTGTTTGAAGTAATTCGTTATAGCCACACTCACTATAAAGGTGGTTCAAGTTACAACTACAGCCTGGAGTCAGAGGCAGACAAGCCTCAGCTCTAGAGTTTGGAACCTTTGAAACCCATCCAAAAAATTTCATCTTCAGCTCCAAGGATCTGGCGATCCAGTACCTGATCTGATCTTTCCTTTCAGGAAAGATAGGCTGTTAGCCCGAGAGTGTGCACATCACTGTAGATGCTTGCAGGTATCTGGACTGTATCTATCTCCTTCCACTGCCAAGAGAAGTTCCTGTAGGCTGGGAATGTTGGACAGCTCACAGGTATCAATCATCCATCCATCCAAAAATCAGCAGTCAGGTCCTCGGGACTTTGTGTTTACCAACTGTCATTTCTACCGACTCATCTCATTAGCCACGTCCAGTCACAAGCAAAGCCATTCTAAAGACTTTCCCATCTAGTTATCTACTAGCTTTGAGCAACTTAGTGGCTTGCATTTACTATCAACTTGAAAGGATCTTAAAAGGAAATGAGCCTTTGGCCATCCCTGTAAGGAACTACCTGGATTAGGTTATCGTCTGGATACACCTCCGAGGGATTCTCCTACATTCATTCAGATCGGAAGACCCACTGTCAGCTGGGTGTCATCACATCTTCATATAGACTGGAATCCAGGACTAAGACAAAAAAATATAACATGCTCGGAACAGCTGCAGCATTCATCTTCCTTTCCTTCCTGATTGTGAATGCAATGCGTCCGGCTGCCTCAAGCCCCTACCCATATGACGCCCTATCAGGCTGGACCACATCTCCTTCAACTGTGGGCTGGAATGAATGTTTACTCCTTAATGTCCTCCCTCCACTTGTCCAGTGTTTTATCCCAACAGAGGGAGAGAATTAGTAACACCAGCTGCATTGTACCAGCTCCTTAACTCTTTGACCACCCAGCACCCTAACAGCAGGTGTTGGTATTTAAGCCACACGCTAGGCCAGTGAGTTAGCCAGCGATCCACAGACTTCTGTTCTTTTACATAAGGAAGTACTGATTGGTAGTCTCCCAGTCGTTGAAAAGATATGAAAATCTGCTTCCTTTCTTTAAACTGGTTCTTTACTACATTCCCCCAGAATACCTTTAAATGGATGACCTAAAGTATCCTTTTTTTAGAAGAAGTCTTGTATAGTCCAGGCTGGACTTGAACTCCTCATCCTCCCGCCTCTACCTCCCAAATGCTGGGATTCCAGGTGCCTCTCCTCTCACTCAGCATGGATGGCTATTCTGATAATTACAGACATAGATATTTAGTCACAGAAGCAATCCTAAGTAGCCATTCACCTTGCCTATCTTACATGCAAATGACACGTACACAGAGACAGAAAAATCCCATTGTCACGCTGAAGGCTCCTGGATATATAATGTCCACCAACTTAGGTTTCAGCCTGGAAACCTTCCTATTACCTAACCGTGGAGAAAGAAAGCAGAGGAGAAGGCAGAGGAAAGAAGAGGGAGGGAGCCAAGAGAACATATGGAGAAAGGGCAAAGGGGTCATTGAACAGAGGAGGGAAAGGGAAAGAAATATTTAAAGCAAAAAGAAAAAGCAAAAAAAAAAAAAAAAAATCCACACTGCCATCAATCGTCAGGGGTTACCAATGTCAGCCTAACCACCAGCTGATACAAACTCTTGGAGAGTTGGTCGTCTAATTAAATTGATCATCGAGTTCATTAGAAAGAACCACATTCGTTTTTCATTGGCCTGGGTTACTGAGACTGTATGTCTCCGCCGATCAACTCTGTAGCTTTCAGGAAGCCTCCATTTGGCAAGTCTTGTTTTCCCTGCAGGCGCTGCAGACTCAGTCTGTGAGAGAGCCAGCAGCAGTCGATGCTTCCAGCAGGATGACGTGAGCTCCTTAGCTCTGCAGAGCAGCCCGAAATTGGTATTTGATAACGGGCTTAGACTTGGACCAGGGACACCCTATGGTGTTGGCTCAACCTCGGTACTGAGGCAGAGCAGTCGGGTGGACAGTGGGGTCTCAAAAGACCTCACATAGAGGCTACAGGGTTAATATATGAAAGAAGCCGGTTGGCAGAGAGGGAGACTGAGCCGCCCCCCATCTGTTACTAGTGGTCTATGTCTAGACCCAGTATTTTCAGGGCCCCTTATCAAAAGAATTAAAATAAAGGCTCAAACAGATTTCAAAAGTACTGAGGTCGTTTGAGGCTATGTGAAGCCAAGCGTCAAGAGTGACAGCTAGCCACTTGGTAAAAGTGCATTCAAGGGCTTGTATTTAATATTATGGATAATAAATTCCATTTATGGGATTCAAGGGAAAGGACTTTATTCGCCAAGGGGCGTGTGTGGTCCTCTGTCTTGATTGACAGGCTAAGATTACATCAGCCTTTGCTCACTGCGCATGTCCCTTCCCATGATACATCTGGCTTTAATTATAGCACAGCCTCTGTGGGTTCTAAATTGCCAGCAGGTTTCTGCATTCATTGATAGGGGTGTGTGTGCATGTGTGTGTGTGTGTGTGTGTGTGTGTGTGTGTGTGCGCGCGCGTGCATGTGTGCGTGTGTGTGTATGTGTGTGTGTGCAAAGGCGTGTGTGTGTGTGTGTGTGTGTGTGTGTGTGTGTGTACACAGGCAAGACGTGGGCATACACGCACACATGCTGTCTGTATGTAAGTACAGTGCTTGCAGCTAAGGGTCCTAAACTGCCAAGTGTATTCTTAGAAGTTGTGAACAGAAGCTTCTGAAGAAAAGCCACACCTTTCCCTGAACCTTCCGTAATGCCGATTGACTGATTAACTAACTTCAAGACTGTGAAGAGGTTAGGATGCAGCAGGTGTAGTGCATAAATAAAATTTATTTGGGGGTATCATTAGCTCCTTTATTAGTTATTCTATGTCTTTTTTAACATCCTTGTAAGTATCCGGTGAGATCTTGAAACGTGTCAATTTAGCAGACTAGTAACTCCCACCAGCACCAAAGCTAAGAGTTCATCAGAGAGCGTGGAGACTGTAACAGAAGTCTTCTCTTCTGTGACTTTATCTATATTGTTTTCATCAACATATTTGGAAAGTGTCTTGATTTATGGCCTTCTTTGTTCTGTTTCTATGAAGAATTCATAAGATTGCATCATTGGAGCATGGGATTTGAGGTAACTTAGATCTATGTCCCGAGGCCATATTCATTCATATTTGGCTCTAGAATAATCCATTGCTTCTATTCCCCTGAGGTGAATGCTGTTTCCTTTATCGGCAAGCAAGCATGTATAGCCCAAGCCAATCATAGCATCAGATTGCTTGTCCTTCTCACCTCCAACAAGGCCAAGGTTAACAGAATGTTCATGAGGAAGGCTATGTTGTACAAATACCTAAGGAGACAGGGAAGATAGCTCAGTGTGGCTAAGGGCACTTGATGCTCTTCCAAAGGAGCAGAGTTTGATCCCCAGTATCAGCATGTGGGCTCACAACTGTCTGTTATTCCAGTTTCAGGAAGATCCCACGCCCTTTTCTAACCACCACGGGAACCCTGCATGGAGGTGGCGTACAGACAGGTGTGCAGATAACACATTCATACTCCTAAAAGGGATTTTTTTAAATGTTCAAGAAAGCTAATCTTCCTATATATTTAATTTTCATTTTTAAATATGTGTGCATGTGTATGCTTGTGTATGCACACATGTGCATACGGGTGTATATGCACATGCCTTGCAAGAGGTTAGAGAGAACTTCCGATGTCTTCTTCCACCACTCCCCATGGTATTCCCGGGAGATAGCATCTCTCACTGAACCTGCAGTCGGTCTGTCAGTCCTCCACTCCCCAGAGTGCTGTGGATACAGACACAAAGGCAGCCACACTTGCCTTCTGGAGGTTTGACTCTAGTTCTTCATATGTGCATAGCGAGCACTAACAACCACCGAGCCATCATCCCAGTATGTGTCTGTTTTTGAAGCTAGGGTCTCCCACAGCCAAGGCTGACTAGATTCCCTGTCTTCCTGCTCCACCTCCCATGTGCTCTGATTGGCTACAGGTCTTTGGTTGTTTGAGACAGGTTCTGACTGTATAGCCAGGGCAGGTAGGAACTCACCAAGAGCTCCAAGCTGGCCTCAGACTTATAGCAATCCTCCTGCATTAGCCTCACTATAGGCATAAGCCACCTCACATTTTCAATCTCCATTTTTTGCCTAAGTTTAAAGATTCTGACCAAACGGTTACCTTCCCTGGCTGAATTTAAACCAAGTAATACCCACCCTTCTTCTTTCACAGCCTCACCCACAGCGGGCCCCAGGATGCTTCCATTCTTCACTTTCTAAGTCTTTCTACCTTTCTCTGGTCCCCACCTCTCCAGCGAACATTCTACCTGAAAGAAAGCCATGCTCTGTGATGCAATCTGAATTAAGTCATGGCTACAACACTGTTTCTTTGAGCCGCTGTTTTCCCTGCCTGTTCCAGTTGCTGAGTGCAATTGCTACAGCTCAATTATTAAAGAGACACTAAAAATAGCTGAGTGCAAGGCTGTCGACAAAGAAAAACGATTCCAACACAGCAAGAGACACAACCTGGGCAGCGAGCTCTCACTGTTATTAGATCCTTAATTCTCCTCGCTCCTTTTCTTTTGTGATTTTTTCCCCTTTATTTCTTTCAGCAATAATAAAGTAATAGGCAGCTTAAAGAGCTCCCCTCTTCTCCCTACCCACAGGAATTTGCATAAGCTGATGGCTGCTTTGCCACAGTGAGGACTCCTTATTTATTTATTTTTTAAGGAAAAGCAGTCTTGCCTGGTATGTGGCTGCAGAAGAATTTACATAGGACTCTTCTTGAGTCCAGCTCAGATCCTTCAGCCCCCTGGCTTCTTAAATGTTTCCCTCCAGAATGTTGAAATCAGCTCCCGTTCTGAAGTTTGCTAAGGGGAAAGAAAAATCTCTAGATGTAAGAAAAGAAAAGTGACATCAGATTTTGAGCATTATTGTCTCATGATCCCTCGTTCCCACTTCCAACATTCTGCAAGACACTGCTTAGCACAAAGAGTCTCTAAGGGGGGCTGTTACAATGGAAAGGTGTGTGTGTGTGTGTGTGTGTGTGTGTGTGTGTGTGTGTATGCATGTATGCATGAATGTGTGTGTATAGGCGTATGAATATGTGTGGTGCATGTGTATGTGTATGTCTGTGTGTATTTCAACATGTTAGCTGCTCTTTTTTTTTTCTTTCTCATAGAAAAGAGAGCTTCAAAACAGGGTTGGTCTTGGGTGGCTGTAAGATCCTAGGGGCTCTGCTCATTAGTTTGGGAGTAAAGGATGTGATAATGAGAACAAAGAATTTTATAAGCTTTTCTGATCATAGCATATGTTTAAACAGGAGCAGAAAGGAAGAATGGAGGAAAATTTGCCAACCATGACGACGACACACTGTCTACTCCTGAGAAGAGAAACTGCTAGGTACAGAGAGGATGAAAAGGATTTCTTGCAGAAATATCTGGAAAAGTTCAAGTTGTTTCCCTCCAAGTGTCCAGGCAGAGAGACACTCACACTTACACTCATACATAGACTCATACACATACAAACACGTCTGCTCACACAGACACATACACATTCACTTACACCCACACACACGTACTAATTCACACATATTAGCACACTCTCAGGTACATATACATACTCACACTCACACCCACACATGTACACAATCATTCTCACACAGGCAAGCACATACAGGGACACACCTAGTATACGCACACCCTCTGACATGTGCTCACTTACACATACAGCAACACACACTCACACACATATACTTATGCGCTCATCCTTTCAAATGCACATACTTAAATACATATACAAACTCACACACACACACACACACACACACACACACACGCACACACACACGCACACAGTGCACCAATGTTTTACAAGGGATTATTGTTCTACTGTGTTCAATGACAAATGGGACCGTGAGCAGAAGAATTTTAGGCAGTTCTGATTACTAGCCAAAAGGAAAAGTTCTGAGAGAAGAAAATGTGTGTTTAGTAGATTCTTGTTCTGTGACACAGAAGGGGAGCTAATCAGTCATTGTTGTGTGGGAACCCAGCTAAGGTTTTCTGGCCTGCCCACAGACCGAAACACAGATGAAGGTGTCACAGTTGAAGAAGGCACTGAGCAGTGAGGGAGGGCCACATGAGAAAACAGGAGCCCTGTAAACTTACACTTGTGTTCTATCCCTTGTTTCTTATGCCCGTGACAAAATATGTCCCAGAAATAATCTTCAAAGGAGAAGGTGTATGAGTGAAACAGAGTGTTGTCAGTGAGCCCCATGTTCTCTCCAGGAAACGGAAATTAGCATAAGGACATCTAATGTGGAAATTAATATTCCACGATCACTCACTGTGTACCTCAAGAAATGCAGAGACACATGCAGTGTTATTTTCTTTTTTATTGAGGCAACTAATATTAAAATAAAAATAGAATTAATAATTTATTAACCAATGGAGACAAAGAGTAATAAGCAACAGGGGAAATGCTGAAAATTTAAAAGCAAAGAGTCATGGACGATGCGAAATCCCAAAGTATAACAATGAAAGCAGAAACGAAGCATGTGGAGCTTCCTTACAGTAAAAAGCTTCTGCCCAGCAAAGGGAATGAATTAGAAACAAACAAACAAACAAAAGCAAATGAAAAGATAGTCTATGCATGGGGAGAAAAGTTTTCCAACCATAGAGCTAATGCAATATTAATATTCAAATTGCACAAAGGACTCGTGCAATATAATAGCATTTTTTTTTACAAACTAAAAGAGTAAAGAATTAAAAAGGCAAAAGTAAAGAAAAAAGAACCAAATACATCAGTTTTAAAGGGGCAAAATTTTTGAATAGACATCCCCAAAGTAGACATGATAATACCTGGATCAGTAGCTCAGTGACAGAACACTTGTCTAACATGCTCACTGTTTGTTCAGGGTCCAGCTCTACCAAAAATGAATGACAGCAAGAGCAACAGAAACAACAGATCCATGAAATGATAGTCAATATCACTAATTATTGGGGAAGTATAAACCAAAGTATCAATTCCTGGTGTTTAGTACCTTTTCTATAGCTTTGATAAAACCACAACCAAGGTAACTGATAGAGTGTTTATTAGGGTTTTACAATTCTCGAGGGAAAGAGCCCATGGCCGTCCTGGTAGGTAGTCATGGTGCTGGACATTTTAAACTGCAGAGAGCACACTGGGATTTGCACCCATCTTTTGAACCCCAGTCTGCTGCCAGTGACATGTGTCTTCCAGGAAGGCCACTGGGGACCAAGTATTCAAACATAAGAGTCTATGGGAGCCATTCTCATTCAAACCACCACCCCTGGTAATATGGTCTCTAGCAAAAAGAGAAGATAATGTTTGCCTCACTATTTAGTAGAAGAAAAGATTGCATAACAACTGTGAAAAATAGTATGGGGAGCTGATGAAGGAACCAGTGTGATTAGACATGCAGTCTCCCAGGAATATGGGGAGAGGAAAAGCCATCCAGGGCTCACCACAGACCCAGCATCCCCATGTTCTTCACAACAGCCCAAATGGAATTGACCAAATTGTTCATCAAAAAACAATAAAGGACTTGATAGACAACTAAACATAGGACCACTGAAATATGTAACCCCACAAAAGAAGCTCCAGTTCTGGGCAAATCCAGAGGGTATTGTGTTAGTGAAATAAGACAGACACAGAAATAACATTATGTATGACTTCACACATCATATTAGTTACCTTTCTGTTGTTGGCTAAAAAACTCTGACCAAATGCAATTTACAGGAGAAAGGCTAATGCTTCCAGATGGCTTGAACCTAACCTAGCAAGGAAGGCATGAGGAGGAGAGGGGAGAATTAGAGAGGACAGGAGTGGGGTATGAGGGGAGGAGAAGAGAGGAGAGGAGAGAAAAGAAGAGAAGAGGAGAGGAGATGAGGGGAGAAGGGAGGAGAGGGGAGCGGAGGGGAGGGGAGGGGAGAAGAGGGGAAGAGAGGAGAGAAGAAAAGAGAAAAGAGGAGAGAGGAGAAGAGATAGTCAGGCTATAGCTCTAAGCTCTCCTCCAGCAAGGCTCAACCTTTTAAAGCCTCCGTAACCTTCCCAAACAGTGCCACTAGCTAGAGACCAAGTGTTCAGAAACATGAACCCAGGGGGCATTTTCTATTCAAACCAACTCACTTGTAGACTCTAAAGAACCTGAGTGCAAAGTCGCAGAGGTTAACACAATAGTTACCAGGGTTGGGAAGGTAAATTTAAGAGGGGGGGAGGTATGAAAAGACGGAGACCAGAAGGTACAAAATTCTAATTATGTAGAATGAAGTGTATAACACAATTAAAAGGAAAGGGGGGTTGTTATGAATAATAATGAATTGCATGAGTAACTTGCCAATAAAAAGATTTTAGATCTTCTTATCAGGAGAGTGAGGGGGAGAAAGGGATGCTGGGCATGTTAATTCACCTAACTAGACCAATTAACTGTGGCCATAGAGATAAGTTTATAAAAAATTACATCCTCTCTCTCTCTCTCTCTCTCTCTCTCTCTCTCTCTCTCTCTCTGTGCGTGCGTGTGTGTGTTGCCTATTTATTATTAGGCTATTTAAATTTGAGGATAAACAAAGAGTACCAAAATTGATTTAAATATAAAACAATAATATTACCTTACAAATATCAAAGATTTGGGTCTGGGGGGTTGACTTTGTTTGGGAAAGAGCTCGGCATACAAGAATGAGAATGTGTGTTTAGATTCCTGGACTCATGTAAAGTCAGGCATAGTCCCGGTATGTCTGCAACTTCAGTGCTCCTGTGCAGGATGGAAAGTGGAGACAGGACACAGGGACGCTCATGGACCAGCTGGGCTGGTGGATGCAGTGACAACCAGAGAGAGGACTTGTCTCAAAGCAACGTAGACAGCAAAGACCAACACACAAGGGTGTCCTCATGGAACGTTTTCACACATGGAATGTTTTCAAAATGGATTTTCCTAGGTGATATGATACAGAAAAAGTTTAAAACCTTACAAATGAATGAAAAATAGGGACTCAACATATAATAAACAGAATTCTATTTCTTTCCTGACATCAGATGAAAATTTTTAGAGCAATACTGAGCCAGGGTAGGGAGCTTTTGGTTTACATGGGACTGGGCCCTTTCGGGTGAGTATCTAGTAACTTGAACGGATTGGTACCAGAATCCAAAGTTGTAGGGTTCCAGAATTCCCAGAGGCTCAGTGATCCAAGGCCTACCATCTCCATAGCAACCTTTCTCCCAGGAAATCAGTACTTTCTTGGCCAAGAGTAAACAACAAAAACTGGGGATCAGAGATGGAGTGGGAGTGTAAGTGGTCCAGGAGGGTGTTGTCGCTAAGAGTTAGAGAAGCTGAAAGACCTTCCAGGTCTTCAAAATACCAATGAGAAGTCTGGACTTGAGAGCCTAGTGTTCCAATCAAAGGGCCATGTTGAGGCAGCTGCTCATACTTTACCCTTGGAATGTCATGTTAGAATGTGTTCAAATCACAGCTGACCCTCATAGCTGGATTCTAGCAGCTTCCATGAATGGGAAGGAACAGAAATGAAGTTCAGGTCCTGTTCAAAGGATGTGAACCGTCCCATTCTGACATGGGATTCCTAGGGTATTTAGTATGACTAAGTCAATGTGCAGTGAGTCTTGTTAGTGATGCGTCTCTGCCCTTGTTGGGATCATCTTCAGTAGACACAGAAGACGCCCATGTGTCATTCAGAACCTCAGTAACCGCTCACTTCAAACAGTCACCCTCTAAGAAATGTCAGATCACGTATTGACCAATCAGTTTCCTCCTCACATGGATGAGAGTTTTCCTTACGTCAGTAATGACTTGGGAACAGAGATTTGGGTTACCCTCCCACCCCCAATGACAAGCTCCATCAAGTAAGCAATTATATTTGACTGGATTTTAGAACAGGAGGATGTTACAAGCTAAGACACCAGGTAGGTGTTCTTAAGAGAGCATCAGGTAGGCTGCTTAAGCAGGGAAATTTCTGATAGTGGTTTTAGATGCTATTTGATTATACCCTTAAATTTTGTTTTTGTAGTTCTAGTGGTCTATTAAGCTGATATATCCTACAGGTGTCATTTTACCTGACAGAGGTATTAGGACAGATAGGGGGCCAGCAAGGAGTGCCAACTAAGATAATTCAAGGTTACTTCAGATCTGCAAGATTCTAAATTTCCACTCTACAAAACTCCAGTTAATCAGCAAGCTTTCCAGAATGTTCTTATTAGGTATAGCTTTTTCTTTCAGAGTCATAAACTGAAATACTATTTTTCCCAAAAACAAAACTTAGTTCATGATTTTTAAATGATTTAATCAGACATTCAAGTTAGAACATCAGTTTTAAAACTGCCCAAGTCATAAAAGTCCCATGTAAAAATTCACTTTTGTGAGTATCAAGTTATAGTCTGCATAATCAAAGGGCACTATAATCATTAGTAAATTCTTTCAATGGTTATTTTCATTTCTTATAATTTATATACCATTATTAATGATATTTAAAATCTTCTAACTATGGATTCCAGGTAGAGGAATCTATAAATTAGCAAATCTTGCAAGTAGTTTCAATTTCAACATGTACTTACATACTTCTGCTTGGTCATACATAAGCAACTGTTTTCTTCAGAGTTACAACTTGTTTATATGTTATAAGAGAAGAGAAATTATTCTGCCATTTATGTCTTTGATAGTTTGAATATTTGAATTATTCAACTCTTCACTTATTCAAAGAATTAAAATAATTGAATATTGTACAAACAAGTCCGTTTTTGTTTTAAGAAAACATTGACATGGCATTAGCAATGTTAGACTTATGGGCCTCTTTCTTGACTCAACTAACAAGCACCCTCCAATGACGTGACTTCACTGTCACCTCTTACTGTCAACCTTCCCATAAACTGTGGTGATTTCACAAAACATGGAAACATAAGCTGTTTAATTCTAGTAAATATATACATTATGTTTTGCATTATCATAAAGGGAACTGAACACTTATCATTTGAATATGTAGTACATGCTCAGCAGAACAAGGTTGGGAAAGAGGCATTCAACTTTTGCATATATGTGCATGGGTGCATATTTACATGTATGTGTATGGAGACTAGGGAACCTCTTGTTTGTGAGAGAGGGTCTCTCACTGGCCTAAAGTTGACTCAGTAGGTTAGACTGAGTAGGCAGGGAACTCCAGGAACCACCTGCCTTTGCTTCCCCAGCATTGAAATTACAAGTGTGTTCTACTAAGTAATGATGATTCCTCTATCTATCTGTCTGTCTGTCTATCTATCTATCTATCTATCTATCTATCTATCTATCTATCTATTACCTATTAGATAGAGATGATATAGATATAGATATAGATAGAGACTTATAGTATAAGTCTCCCTCCTTATATAGTATAAGTATATATTCTCCTTCCTTTCCTTCCTTTGAAATTTATTTTATTATAGCTCTGTTTTGAAAGTTGCTTACTAAATAGTTGTTTCCATAGAGTCTGTCATAGATCCTCTCTTAGTTTTGGTGAAACCACCATCACTCCTCTTTTCCTGTCCCCCTAACTGCTGTATTCCCTTTTCTTCTTCCTTCTCACTATCTTCCCACCTAGTTTGTAAAAAGTTAGGGTGAAAAATAGCATGCTTCCGTGTGGCTTGCCACAGCCTTTCTCTCCATTCTTATGTTCCTCCCATACTCCCACACGCCCCCCAGACCTTTGTTTTACCTACAAATCTACTAGGCCTCCCCTCCCTTAACGTGTCTCCAACCAAAAGGCCCCTTTCTAGTTTCCCGGCTTCCACTGTTCCAAAGTAAACATGCAAAAGATTTGGAGCTCTGGTCCATGAATGAGAGCTCACATACAGGTTTGTTTCTCTATGGTTGAGATACCTCACTCGATAGGATAATTTTTGGTTCCATTAGTTAGTCTGCAGTTTTTGTTTGTTTGTTTGTTTGTTTGTTTTTGAGCTCAATATGTGCATACAGACCGCATGTGTCTTGTGTAGTCATCTGCTGAAGTACATCTAAGTGGGTTCCATTCCCCAGATACTGTGACTAGACCAACAATGAGCATGGATATGCAGGTCTCTCTGCCGTACTATGAAAAGTCCATGGGGATTATGTCCATGAGCTATAGCTGGGTCATATCGTAGTGCTAATTCTAGTTGCTTTGAGAAACCTTCAGACTGATTTCCAAGGTGGTTGCACAAGTACCCAGTCTACCGACAGTGTTACAAGTTCCCCTTTCACCACATCCGCCCCAGCATTTGTAGTTATTTGTATTTCTTTTGGCAACCATCCTGACTGGGCTGAGGTGGAAATAGCTTTAATTTGCATTTCTCTGACAGATAAAGATGTTGAGCACTTTTAAAAGTGTTTTTTTTTCTTTTTTAAGCCATTCGCATCTCTTGAGAATTTCTGTTCAGCTCTGTAGGCCGTTTTAATTGGCTGCTTATGTTCTTAATTTGTTGCAGTCTTTGGAATAATATTCTGGACACTAACCCCTGCTGGATGAGTAGCCACAAAGCCCTTGACCCACTCTGTGGGAAGACTCTCCACTTGCTTCACACTTTGCTGTAGAGAGATTTTTGTTTCCTGAGATACAAGTGCATCACATGATACATGGTCCTCTTTTATGCTATCCGAGTCTTATTCAGAAATCTTATATGTTGAAGTATGGTCTCTTCTTTCTCCTCTACCAGTTCCAAGGTACCAGGTTTTATATCAAGGGCCTTGATGCCTTTGGAGTTGAGTTTTGTGAACTTCTATTCCGTTTCACAAAAAAGAATTCTTAACTGGGTTGTGAATCTTACATTGCATGACCATTTCAGAGTAAAAAGATTTTGGGTTTTTAATATTTTTAATCACTTGATTTCTAAGAGAAATTTTAGGATTTTTTTAATCATAAAACAATTACAACATATGTGCGAAAGATTAAACAGCGGAGTGAGGTGTAATGCTCCCATATCTCACCTGTACCCAACATCACCTGCTTGGCTCTCCAGCCTTTAATCACTTACCTCCACATACACATTAGTTTCTAATTTGTTTGTTACCGAGTTAATAATGGTACATATTTATTAAGTATAATGTGATGTTTTGATTCCTTCCTGTGTGCTTTATGTAATTATCAATTCAGATTAATGAGTACACCCATCACCTAGTCTGCCATCCTTTCACGTCCTCTCCTCCCTTGATTGTCTAGGTTTACCTCACACACTCTGTGTTGTGCTAATGATACTCAGCCTGACCTATTTGCTCTTCCCCCACCCCCATCAAACTGTATTTCAGACTACTGTTGAGTCCAGGATTCTCCTGCTCCATTGGCCAAGTGCTGCACCCTCGTGCCCACCTCCCCCCCTCTCTCTCCTCTCCTCTCTCTCTCCCTCCCTCCCTCCTCCCTCCCTCCCTCCCCTCTCCTCCCTCTCCCCTCTCCCTCTCCCCTCCCTCCCTCTCTCTCTCTCACACACACACACACACACACACACACACACACATTAGGAAAATGTCCTATCTGATAAATAATCAGAGGACTCATGAAAAGTTTTACTTTTGTAATGAAAGATATTTTACAACATTTTCATATGAATTTTTGTGACTAAAACTCACCATTTCCTTTGTTTTTTAAAAAGCTTTTTGTTGATTCTTTGAATCACATCATGCACCCCAGTCCCACTTATCTCCTCATCTCTTCATATCTGCCCTTTGTCCTTGCAACCTCTTCGCCCAAAGAAAACAAACAAACAAACAAACCAAAGCAGAGGAAACATCTGTTCATGGAAGCTACAGTGTGTCACAGTATATCTTACAGTACACCGTTTTATCCACACATACTTACTTGCAAATGTTTATTGCAAGGAGTCACTGGTCTGGTTCTCAGCCTCTGGCTTCTACAACACCACCAATCCTGGATCCTCACTGGAATTCCTCTTGGTTATCCTGTTGTTTGCCCATGGTGTCATGGAGATCCTACAGCTTTGGATCTGCAGGACTGGTTCTTTCACATGCCCCAACAGTTCATAGATGAGGTTGATTTTGGGGATGGACCAACTCAAAGGCCTTGATCGAGACCTGGGTGGTAGCTGAGTTGGTCAGCCCACCAGCTCTCCAGCATCAGCAACACCAGGGCAAGCTTTCCAGCACTGCACCTGCTAGCTCACCCAGTGCTGCAGCCAGCAGGGGCAGGGTCAGCTCTCCCGCTCTCATGACCTCACGGCTGACTCACCTGTGCCCTCTGCCACCAGGGCCAACTCTGCCAACAAGGCAAGGTGCTGGGCCTAGTCTCCCAAGTGCTGTAGCCCGTGAGAGGTGGGGCCAGCTCTGCACAGCCCTTGGATATGTACAGGTGACTGGCTAGACCAGGGAAATCTGCATTGTCTTTAGTGGTAATATAAGCCACAGACATTGACCCAGACCTCTGTTGCTGCATGGCCATGTGCATTGTAGCACAGGCTGGGACCTCACCATAGCCTGAAGTGGCCAGATTGGCTACTCACAGCTGGCTGCTCCTCGCCATCCCTGTGTTTCCCGTTCCACTGTGGGACCATGAAGGTAGCCTGGTTCCCAGTTGAGCTAAGGCTCGAAACCCAGGAGAGCCGGAAGGGATGGTAGGTGCTTTGCCTGTTCCTGGGCACCAGGTCCCTGTTCCACCCCCTCACCCCACCCCCATAGATTTATGGCCATCAGTTACGTAAGGGCAATGCCCCAAGCACCTCCACATGCAGAGGATATGACCTGTGGTCACATAGGCTCAAGGCAACTCTCTATTATAATGAGGTACCTAAAGGCCTGGAGGCTTAGCCAATAAGCTTTCTTTTCCAGACACTCCTCCCTGCAAAAGGCTCACCCTGAGAAGTGGGGTATGGTTTTATTCATCCACTTTCCACCATGACAATAAATGCCTTAAAACCATGGACTGCCTCTTTTCATCAGAATCTGCTGTGGAGGAGCCATGGAGAAGGCCTTCGCTTACAGAGCCACTGTCTAATCTCCCACAGAAGGCCTCTTTATGCTCCCAGGCATGGTTGCCACCAAGCCAAGCTCAAGCCAACTTCACACAAACCAAGAACTCTCTCCTTGCAGGACCTTTCCCCCACCTACCTTCTGGCCCTGGGCTAGACCCAGCCTGCGGGTACCCATTCTTTTCTCTGCTCCTCTGTGGCTCCCAGAGGTGCCTGGTTCAAGAGCTTGAGAACCAGTTGGCCTTAGCCTTTTCCCAGGCCCGGGGACCCCTGAACCAGCTCCAGCTATCCCACACCTTAGACTGTACTTTCTCACCTCCAGAGCATGTCCCAGGGCTTCCCTACAGGCAGACATCTGCCTGGCAACAATGTTGGGTAAGCGTGGTCACTTTCCATGCCCTGCCTCCCTGAGTGGCTGAGCCCTCTGGTGAAGCAGATATGGGACCCACAACCCTACATTCCAGCTCTCTTCATAATGCAAAACCTCTGTTGTTCCTCTTTCTCTCTCAACTGTCTACTACATACACATTCATACACCTTGGAACGGCTCTTGCTCCAGCCGGGCCATGTGATTAGCGGGCTTCTAGGTGTCCTCCTCCTGCCCAAGTAGTAAGGTATGGCAACAGGTGAGTCCATGGTTTTCCTCCACCTGTCTGCCTGTCTGCCTGTCTGCCTGTCTGCCTGTCTGCTTGTCTGCACTGCATGGATATAATATGTATTATTCAGGGTTCTCTAGAGTCACAGAAATTATGGAATTTCTCTCTACATTGAGGGAATTTAATGTGATGACTTAGTCTGTAGTCCAACTCCCCAACAATGGGCAGCTGTGAATGGGAAGTCCAAGGATCTAGTAGTTGCTCAGTCCCACGAGGCTAGCTGTTTCAGCTGGTCTTCTGTAGAAGTAGGCTCCGACAGACGTGCTGGTGAGTAAATGCAAGCAGGAGAACAACAGTGAATCTTCCTTCTCCCAACGTCCTTATATAGGTCTCCATCAGAAGGTATGGCCCAGATTAAAAGTGTGTACAACCAAGCCTGAATCTGCACATGTTTTGTCCCAGGCAGACCTTGAACTCCGAGATCACCTTGCCTTAGTCTCTTGGAATTAAAGGTGTGTACTACCTTGCCTGGGTCTAAGCTTTTATGGTCACTGTGTCTCAAAAATCTCCACACCAAGATACAGATCAGAAACTTGTGTCTTCCAGCCTCAAGATCTGGATCATAGGTGAGCCTTCCAACTCTGGATGGTAGTTCATTTCAGATATAGACAAGTTGACAACCCGGAATAGCCATTACAGTCAGGTTCTTTTCTTTGGGGTAGTTGTTGGAAAGACAACATGGGTATTTAATATGGGTTTGCTGAGAGAAATACATTGCAGATAATGTTCTTAAACCATAAGATTTTAATTCATTTCTAGAACAGGGAGAAATAGTGATTTCTATTCAATTATTCTATGGTAATTGTTTTGTCCTTCAGTCTTTACATTTTTATTTTGATTCATTTCTTGAATGTCTTCTCAATTCTGAACCATTCATTATTTTTGCTTTAAATTTATTCATTTAAGAATTTTAATTGTGCGTGTGTGTGTGTGTGTGTGTGTGTGAGAGAGAGAGAGAGAGAGAGAGAGAGAGAGAGAGAGAGAGAGAGAGAGAGAACTCCTCTTGGAGTGAGCAAAGTCCACCTCCAATGATATACCTCCTCCAACATGGTCATGAGAGCACTCTCTCTCTCTCACTCTCTTTCTGTGTCTATTTAAGTGTGCACATAATGTGCGTGGTGTTCACCGAATCTACAACATGGTGTCAGCTATTCTATAGCTGGGTTGACAGGAGGTTGTGAGCCACCATATAAGCTCTGGGAATTGAAATTTTTTCTTCTACAAGAGGATCCCTCACTCTTAACTACTGAGCTATTTCTCCTTCCCCATTTTGCTTTAAATTTAAAAATTTGTTCATGCTTGGATTTTTTATTAGAAAGTCAATATAATCATGTAAAAATTAAACAGTAATTTGATTTGATTAAAATTAGTTTGATAAGTATCCAGTCAATTCAAATGATCCATATAAAGTGCTAAATATCACATTACCATGTTACATTAGAGAAAAACAACAAGAAACATCTGAAATGAATTAGCGTATTGCTTCTGATGGTAGAGAAGTGTTTAAGCATGAGTCAAGAAATAATTTGTGCCCTTAACCTGAACATTGCAGTGTGGCTAAGATGTCTTTTTGACACATTCGTTAATGTAAAATATATCCCTGTGAAGACACCAGCAGGACATTAAATGGAAACTTACTTTAGAGAAATTTGTTCACTAAGTTTCAATGATAATTAATTAAAACCAAATAAAATCAAGCGCATTTTCAGTCATCCTACTGGTATTTTATATGTGCAAGAGCCACAGATGCAATGACCATTACACTAGAGCACAGGAGGAGACAGTTTCAAATTATTTCTAATCTGTCTCTAATGTTTTCTTCCCCACTTCTTCCTAATTGAGTGTTTATACTCTAAGGCTTTTAAATGTGGTAAATAAATAAATAAATAAATAAATAAGGAAGGTAAGATGGCTTAGTGGGTAAAGGTGACCCCCATAAAGCCAGTGTTTGATTCCCAGCACCAATGACGTGGAAAGAGAGTACCAACTTCAACAAGTAGTCCTCTGACTGCTTCACACACAATGAGGTACACACTTAAGCACACATACACACATAGACACATACACACATACATACACACACAGTAAATAGGTAATACAAAATAAGAGAGATCCCATTTCTCTTCTGCTTAAAGTTTCTCCGAAAGCTAATCATGGGTAGAGGTACCTATCATTTTTTTACTTAGGAGGCTGAGGCAGGAGAATAACTGCTAGTTCTAGGGATCCCAGTCTTTAATGCTTCCCAAGACATTTTGGCTGTAAAATGAGAATCTGTCTCAAAAGTAAAAAGGAAAACAAAGAAAATAAAACAGAACACATGAACAAAACAACATGTTTCAAGGGAAATTTCATCTGAATCAAATGAAATAAATGCTACTTATTGAAATATTGGAGTAAGTGACAGAGGTATCCAGAGGGAAATTAATGCAGGTAAGTGAGGGAAAAGGATATAAATTCAATAACCCAGGATTCTGATTTATGAAAATAAGAAAATAAAATCAATTTAAACATAAAGCAAGAAAAAAATAATAAGTAGCAAAAAAAAAACCCTCCAGAAATCAGAAACAGAAAAAACTGAAAAAATAACTTATGAAACAAATACCTGTTCTTAAGAAGACTACAATATACCAATAAATCCTTAGATGGGCTAAATAAAAAATTAATGTGGATTGTCAAGTTCAAAAGTGATATTGATTCCATTAATATTTAAAAAACAACAAAGTAATATACAAATCTATTGCCCCCATATATGACAACTCATATAAACAGAATTCATTTCTTAGGAGTTATTAAATTCCAAAGCTAACTCAACATAATACACAATCTGAATAGGCCGATTAGACTATTAAGACATTGAGCAAATGATAAGCTGAAATACACTTACTTGCCACAAGTCACTTAATAACAAATGGAATAATTATTAATTATTCTGAGACTAATATTATTCTAATGTAAATCCAACCCCACAAAAAGCCATTTTAAGAATGTCAAGGACACATTTACTTAACAATCATTAGCATAGCAAACTTAAAGATGCATAGACCACACACGTTTGGGTGTATGGGATTTACTTATTTTGAGGATACTGAGTCACCATTTAAAATGTATAAGTATGTAATTCATCAAGGTAAATTTATAAGAATTTTTTTTCTTTAAAAAGAGTATAGCATGATCTACCATCTCATTGATAGAAATCTCTTGGTGAACTAGGAAGAGAATTTCCCCAATCTCATAAATAACACATTACGAAGGCATACCGATCATATCTGACTTGTTGTAGAGATACAGACTATTGACCCTCTAAGATTGAAAACGTGAGATATTCCTTTCTCACTATTCTATAAAACCCTCCAGTTCTAGCTCTAGGTAGGGTTATAGGGTAGGAGAATTAATTAAATAACATAACATAAACAAACATTTCCTTATTTGCATTTACTTGAATGTCAGAATAGATAATTCTATTTATCTATTTATGTGGTGTGTGTGTGTTTGTTTGTGTGTGTGTGTGTGTGTGTGTGTGTGTGTGTTTGTGTGTGTGACAGCACAGGTGTGTGGAAGTCAGAGGATAATTTTTAGGACTCATTTCTCTCTCTCAAGGTACAAACTCCAAGAATGTACCAGAGATGGGTGAAGTTGTAGAAGACAAACAAATATACAAAATTACCCTCCTATGTATTAAGGATGAGTGACTGGCATATAAAATGAACATCAACACTATTAAAATAACACTCCACAAAATTAAACTCTTAGATAAAAGTCTACCAAAGTATGTGTAGATTCTACATGTTGATAATTACACAACTGATTTACAACTTCAAGGAATTAATTCATTGACAACTGAAAGATCTAATACCATTACGATATCAATTCTCCTACTTTGATCTTTAGATCCTTTCAATCCCTCTCAAATGTCATCAGGCTACTTGTATTCATGACAGGCCGACTGTATAGTCAATAAGACTAAAGGCCTAGGATAGAGAGTACAATGTAAATATTTTTAGACTTATTAACTCTGAATTTATTTTAATAAAAAAATGCACTTAATATATCCAACCCAAGAATCCAGGCCTAGGAAAATAACACAAGACAGGGTGTGGCTATGCATGCCCACAGTTTCATGGCTTACCGGATACTACAGTTCACTGTCAATTCTCTGGGTCACAAGTGCTTTCCATGCAATTTCCAGGCCTAGAAAGATCAAAATTTAACATATAGCACTTATCAACTTACTTCGTATCATTTTTGAATGATTAAAAAGTAGCGAAAAATATATCATAAACAGAATCATTGTGAGTTGGCCAGCAGTTTTGTTGAAGCAAAATAATGAATTTCAAAAGATCATATCACTTGACGTCAAGACTTACTATAAAAACCACAATGAGGGAGACAGCATGGTGCTGGTTAGAGAGAGAGTGTATAGATCAGTAGAAGAGAATAGAGAGCCCAGAAATAGATTCACACAAAAATAGCCGACTAATCTTTGACAAAGGAAGAAAGGCAAATCCTTGGAGACAGTGCTGTCTTTTTAGTAACTGTTGTTCAAACAATCGGATGTGCATGTACTGAAGAAAAATCTAGACACAGACCTTTCAGCTTTCACAGAATTAAATGTAAGTAGATCATATACCTACCTATAAAAGAAGGAAACTACAAATCTAGAACAAATCACAGGAGGAAATCTAGGTGACCTTGAGTTTGCGGATAACTTTTTACAGTGAAACCCAGAACAAGATATGGAGAAGAAAATATGGTGCCAGACTTAAGAAGTCTGTTCTGGAAACAACAATCATGAGATTAAAGAACAGGCCTCATACAGAACCTAATTGTACAACTTTGTAGGTTTAATTTTAATTGTTATATAGTAGCTATGGTCCTTCATTTCATCAACATATTTTTTTAATAAAATTGCTTTAAACGTGTATTCTTTGGTCACTAGTCCTGATCTATGAATCAGCATAATAGAAATCTCAAGGTATGTTATATGGGAGTTGAGATGGCGCCTGGATATTTTCTTCTGCCTGACATAGATTTTGCTAAGGGATAAATTCTTTTAAAAATGTTTGGTTTTTATGTCCTTTTGATTCATAGATTTGGTACATTACTGATATTGATTTCAAGCTAATTCTACTTAACATTTCATTGGGAATACACAAGTAGCCACCATAGTTCACCGGCAAGAAAACAAATGGAGTCAGTTGAAATTTTTAGTGTTCAAAAATGAATAAGAGTAAAATTTGGCTCAGAAAAAGACAAACATGGAGTAGAAATGACTACACACATGAGAAATAGGCCTAAAAACTTATTATAGCCACTTATTATATAATATAATTGGAATTTCAAATGATGGATAAGATAATTAATTCAATAAATTGTGTTTGGATAAATTGTGGAGTTATGCTAGAATCCTATCTAACATCATATTAACTGTAGATGTATTACTATGTAATTTCAGTGAAATAAATCTACACAAATATTAAAGCAGAGATATAATTTTAGCAGAAGTATAATTTTAGGTTGTTGAAGGAATTTCATATTTTGACAGTAGGCTGAGAAACCATAATATAAAATACTGATAGATTTTTATTACCTAAAAAAAACTAATATATTTCTTTTAATATAAAATGACTTTGAACAAATTAAAATGCAAATGACAAAATGAAAGATATTTCAAATAAGGAGGGATCCATTTCAGGAAAGGAGATAATGCAACATAATCGTGGATGTATTTTTTAAAAAAAAAAATAGGACTCTTGTAGAAAAACAGTGAAAGACTTTGTTCAGATAATTAACTATCAATCACTACTAAATTCACAATAATATTTTGTCCTTTTCGGTAATTTTAAAAGTACAATTTTGAAAACTCAATTCATTCCCTAGTCAGCTCTTACCCAGGTATAGTTGTAAGTACTGAGGGGCAGCTACGGGCACAGATGATGTCAAGTGGTGTTCGTGGGTTAGAATCACAGGACAGTACCTGTTCTGCACAAGGCAATTGGTGGCACTGCGCCCTTAAACATCCATGTGCTCTCCAAGCTAAAAAGTCCAATCCTAAACTTACTTCATTACGTCATGGAGAAGAATCCTCTCTGAAGGACTATTTAAAGTAATGACCCCGAGGAGATCCTTAAAGTAATAGCGAATGCTACATAGCAAAAAAGAAAATGCACTAAGACAGTAACAGGTCTGAAGCATTATGCTGTAAAACTCTTCTTGTTAGTACAAAGCAGGCTTTTGAGTCTTTGCGTGGCTGCTTGAGAAAATGAAATGAAAAATAAGATCACACACACACACACACACACACAAAATGAAAGGATATATATGCTAAACTGGAATGAAGAGATGACATAGTGGGTTGGGGTGGAGTCAATGAAGCCTGAGTTCAATCCCTGACCCACAGGGTAGAAAGAAAGACCCAATCCCCAAAGCTGTTTTATTTCCCTCTTTACCTTGCCATGGTGCTTGTTCATAATTTGAAAAGAAATGACTAAAACCAATGTGATATATTAATGTATTTCTACCAATAATGGAATTGGCTTGGGTATATCTTTACTTTTTCCTCGTTTTGTTGTTGTTGTTGTATTTTACTTATTTTTATTTCACCAATTTAATTATAAATATAATCATCAGGGAAAAAGTTTATAATTACAAACCAACACTTCTAAAAGACATTTTTCATTCTTTCCCCTTCTTTTCTTTTTGGTTTTGTTTATTTATTTGTTTGTTTGTTTGTTTGTTTGTTTTTGTTTAAGACAGGGTTTCTCTGTGTAGCCCTGGGTGTCCTGAAACTTGCCCTTTAGACCAGGCCTGGCCTTGAACTCACAGATCTGCCTGCCTCTCCCTTGCAAGTGCTGGGATTAAAAGAATTTGCCTAACCCTAACCGTGGGAAAGACTGTGAGAGATAATAACTGAACTAAATGTCCCAATAGTCCTGAGGATTCTATTCCATGTTTATACAGTTCTGTGAGAGCATCCCCAACTGGTAGCCATCTTCCTGTGCCATGCTCACTCAGACCTGATTTAAATGGCTGAGAAGCTAGATATAAAATTCCCCCAGGGGTACCCACAGTCAGAAGCCAGAGAAGTTTACTACAGGCACCATGGATGCTTGGAATAGGACCAGCATCTACCTTCTTCCAGGGTGATGTTAGCTCTCCATGACTGGCTAGTATCTGGTGTACAGGTTTTTTAAACCTGCCATCTCAGTGTGTGTCTGTCATCTTTGGTATGAATTTCAGTCCCTACCCACATTTCTAACATATTATGAGATCAATTTAAATCACAAACACCTTTCTGGGGGAACCAATATATTAGTCATAGCCCTAAATTTGAAGGTTTCTGACAGTTCTCGCTGTCCTCTTCTGACCCCAAAACTCCCTGGACTCTGGCTTTTCTTAATTCTCTGAGTTTGTGATTCATCCTACTGGCCCCTCAGGACAAGGTGGACGGAAGAAGAGAGAATGGCAGGTAATTGAGCAGGAAGGAAAGCAGCTGAAGGTGCATCATCATGTTCTTTATAATTCAGCTGAGTGCTGTGGGACACTGACTGACAGGGCTTCTAGTGACTGACGCAAGCTGAAATAAAATCTCAAAGCCCAGATCGGTTCTGGGACTCTCCTGGATGTCTCATCAACCGTAGAAAGGTACACAAAAACAATTTGGTAAGAAAGTATTGCTGAAGTAAACACTACAACAGATATCAGATGCCAGTGCCCCTACCCACCTCCCACAACATTTTCCAGCATGTAGAAAAATGTCTTGAGTCAAATTATTATAGTCACTAAAACAATACCAGTATTAGACTTACTCACATGCAGTAACAATGATAAAAATCTGGAGGAATGTGATACAAGAAAGCATACATTATTTTAATTATTTGAGTAATTATTGCAAGGTAATAGAACCATTCAAAAAAGTCCTCTTTACGGTCAACATAAGCAATGAGATTATTACTATTTTTTTTACTGAAAGAAAAGAGCAGATTGGAGAGGTTGCCACATTAAAATAGCATTATACACATTAAATTTGAATTTTCCAAAAGCTGAATGAAGTCAGGAAAGAAAACTAATACAAGAACAAAAGTAGCACAAAGAGGAAGATGACATCAGGGGACAAACAAATATGGGGGATACTGTCAGGGATATAGTGTCAAACTAAGAAGTTATACCCAACATAATGAGAGAGGCTGAAGTGGAAATGAGAAGAAAAACAAGCAAGAATAGTGTTCTTAGAAACAAGACCTAAGTTAACAGAAAAGCAATCACGCAGATATTCTAATAATGGCACTTTTATGTTCTGGGCATTTTTATGAACAGATATAAGAGGCACATCATGTCCTAATAGCAACTAGCATCAAGTCTAAGATTTGCCTGGCAAGATGGACCAGTGGGGGAAGAGTACTTGCCACCAAGACTGAGAACTTGACTTTTATCCCTGAATCCTACATGGTGGAAGGAGAGAACTGACTCCTGAAAGTTGGCAACTGATAAATTTAAAATTAACCTAAGCTACAAACATTTTTAAAGCTCTATTTTCTGTCTACTACCCTATATGTCTACAGTTTGGCCCTTTTAATTTGGTGCTTTTATCCAAGAAGATTTTAAAAAGCATTCAGAATGAACTGTTATAATAGCAGGGGGGATTTAAAATTATGTACGTGTACTTGTATTTTTGAAACAATCAGAAAGGTCCCTGTGATATTCATCTTGCCACTTTTGGGGAGTTTGTTCAAACTTATGAGTTTTTAAAGATCCATGAATCTGTAGGACATAGACAAAATGTAGGAACTTCATGTTCATGGAGAGTTTATGTCCCAACAAGTGTTTTATTTCCTTCCAGTGTAGATAAGTTACTGCTTTCAGTTTTCATGTCCTTAGTCTCCCCCCAGATAGGAAGGTGTTTATTAAGTCACTTAAGTCCATTGTTGATCAGGTAAAGCAATACGTGAAAAAATACACACTAGGAAATTCATGGAAAACCCAACTTTCAGCTTCAGTGTAGCTAAAGATTTGGAAGAACAAAGAGAGTCTGAGCATGAAAAGAAATTAGATACTATTTTAAAAAATAATTTGAGGCTCTCTGCCCTCCCTATTTCAGAGACAGCCTCATCTTCTCCTGCAGTGCCAGCCTCGTCTCATAGACAAGATGGTGAAGGTCGGTGTGAATGGATTTGGCCATATTGGGCGCCTGGTTACTAGAGCTGCCTTCTGCTCTACATCTGGCAAAGTGGACATTGTTGCCATCAATGACCCCTTCATTGACCTCAACTTCATAGTCTACATGTTCCAGTATGACTCCACCCATGGCAAGTTCAATGACACAGTCAAGGCTGAGATTGGGAAGCTTGTCATCAACGGGAAGCCCATCACCTTTTTCCAGGAACGAGATCCTGCTAACATCAAATGGGGTGACACTGGTGCTGAGTATGTCGTGGAGTCTACTGGCATCTTCACCACTGACTTGAAGGATAGGTCCTAGAAGGTCATCATCTCTGCCCCATCAGCCAATGCCCCCATGTTTGTGATGGGTGTGAACCACGAGAAATATGACAACTCCCTCAAGATTGTCAGCAATGCATCCTGCACCACCAACTGCTTGGCCCCCCTGGCCAAGGTCATCCATGACAACTTTGGCATCATGGAAGGGCTCATGACTACAGTCCATGCCATCACTGTCACTCAGAAGACTGTGGATGGCCCCTCTGGAAAGCTGTGGCATGATGGCCGTGGGGCAGCCCAGAACATCATCCCTGCATCCACTGGTGCTGCCAAGGCTGTGGGCAAGGTCATCCCAGAGCTGAATGGGAAACTCACTGGCATGGCCTTCCATGTTCCTACCCCCAATGTATCCGTTGTGGATCTGACATGCCGCCTGGAAAAACCTGCCAAGTATGATGACATCAAGAAAGTGGTGAAGCAGGTGTCCGAGGGCCCACTAAAGGGCATCCTGGGCTACAGTGAGGATCAGGTTGTCTCCTGCGACTTCAACAGCAACTCCCACTCTTCCACTTTTGATGCTGGGGCTGGCATTGTGCTCAATGACAACTTTGTAAAGCTCATTTCCTGGTATGACAATGAATACGGGTACAGCAACAGGGTGGTGGACCTCATGGCCTACATGGCCTCCAAGGAGTGAGAAACCCTGGACCACCCAGCCCAGCAAGGATACTGAGAGCAAGAGAGAGGCCCTCAGTTGCTGAGGAGTCCCCATCCCAACTCAGCCCCCAACACTGAGCATCTCCCTCACAATTCCATCCCAGACCCCATAAGAACAGGAGGGGCCTAGGGAGCCCTCCCTTCTCTCTTGAATACCATCAAAAAAGTTCACTGCACCCAAAATAAATAATTTGGGGAGAGAAGAAAATTAGTAATAGTCACATCAATTAGGGGTACTCACATTAATGCAATTATGTCTAAAAGCTGTACAATGGATCAGACTCAAGGCTTTGATCATTTTGGGCAACTGGTCTACCAGTGACCCAAAATCAGTCCTCAAATATTCAATAGGCAATAATGATATTTAAAAATTATCTCTTCCGTCATCACATGGGATTTTTGACACAAGGTTATGCTTTTCAATAAACTTTAATATACTACTAAATAAGATGCTAATGATAACCATGTTGGAAATATTCAAGGATTGCTGTCTTTATTGTACTTTTAGGCTGTTTTCATTCAAAACAGATGAACTATTTCTTAAAGCTTGTTAGGAAAGGGTGTCAGTGCAAATGGAATTGAATATACAAAGACGACACCCATATAATTTACTTGAACTATGTGAAAAATGATTAATTGTATTAAGGGTTCAATCTCTACTAAAATAGTTAATCATGAATTTGTCTCATTTCTTCCTGATCTACTTGACTTAAAGATTAAATACTTTAATCAGAACTCTATTGGAGACTGAAGATTATGAATGTAACTGCTGTGTGGAACCCAACTCGGTAGAAGTAATATTTTGAGTTTCTGCTATACAGTTGCAGAATCATGTATCTTCAAGTAAAACATGAGTCATTTGTTGGATGGATAGACAAGATGTCATTAGTGTAACAACTAGACCATAAAGGTATTGCCACACAGAGGATACTTTACAGAGAACAACAAATTTAACTTGTAAGATGAGTAAGGAAGGATTCAGTGACTTACTTGGTCAGTTCCTTATTCAGCCAGTTGATCATGTAACATTTGAGAACATCCGTGTGATTACTTGAGGACACAACATAACATATTATCCTTTAAGAAGGAGATTGAAAACACAAGTTAAAGTGTGCTACATACTATGAGGCAGGCAGAGCCAAGGAGGGCAAAATGTCCAAAGTGTAGACCATTATCAGGACTATTATTTAAAAGATGGACAGATATCTAGACAATATTTCTATCAGTGTCTTTTTGAATTAAAATCTACCTTGTGATTACAGGACTGCCAAGGAAGTCCTATAAATCTAAAAGAATCTTGACTAATTGGCATGTTCCCTACCAGTCTGAGGCTCTGTGGGCTGATAGTTGAATACCTTTCTCATTTGAGAAAATTTGACAAATTGTTATGATGTCGCAAGATAATGCCTCTCTACATTCCTTTACATGTAAGTCCTAGGCACGTATCAAATCTATATGACCTGCTGGTTCTGTTTTTGAATTTTCACCTCACGAGTTTAACAAAGTCAGCATTTCCTTGTTTGAATCTATCTCTAGTTTTGTTGGCCTTGGGTACTCATAATAGCTTGGAACTCATGCTGGTAGAGAGTATTTCTACAAGCTCAGTTGAGTCTCTTTACAACCTAGCTTCTCGCAGATTCTAGACAAGTACTCTTCCAGTCAGCTACACTGTCAGTAACAAATCTTAGTTATCTAACCGTGTGTGTGTGTGTGTGTGTGTGTGTGTGTGTGTGTGTGTGTGTGTGTGTATACTTGAGTACAGGGGCTCATGGAGTTCAGATTCCCTGAAGATGGAATTATTTGACAGTTGCAATCCCAATATGGGTGCTGGGAACCAAACTCTGGTCACCTGCTAGAGGAATCCAAAGTCTTCGCTGCTGAGGAATCTCTCTAGTTCCCTAGCTATTATTGTTAAAGAAAATTAAAACTATTTACAAATGAAATTAGAATTATGTACAGGACTGATATGGTTAACACAAAAAATTTAGCTTGGATGCTGGTATTTTTTTGAGTCAGTATTTTTCAAAGTTCAGTATAAAAGAACTATGCTATTTATAAAGAATTTAAGCAACAAAGAGGTGGTGAATAGGAAGGTTGCAGAAACCATTGCAGATTCTATCACACAGAAATAACCTTTACTAACATTTAGTCTCTGCCATCTTTCAAAGTATATATAAATTAGAGAGATAGAAATGTTTTATTAGAATTACATCATATTGCTAGAGTCTTTTAAATGATTAGTGTAAATTTTACTTTTAGGCCTTTACAGAAAAAGGAAAAGAAAATGAAGGAATTGTTCAACTTTAAAGATATGTGACTCAACCCAAAGAGGTGAAGTGCTCTAAAAATTTTCCCTCAGCTTTAGGAAGGAATGGGAACTAATGAGCTAGAATCTGTGGATGCAAGTGGCATTGCTAAATATGATGAAGCTGGGCACAGTGAGGAGTAACTGCCATTTCAACATTCTGAAGAGGAGGCAAGAGGAACAGAAGCTCAGTGTCATCCCTAGATAAGCAATGAGTTAAAAGCCAGCCTCTTACAAAAACCAACACGCGAACAAACAAAGCTAATACTAAACAGACAGACAAAGCTAATCCTAAGCAGCCAGAGGTGCAAATGTGCCCTCTTATCCTCGTGTTCTTTTCCTTCTTCCTTGCTTTTTATTTTTTTTTCAAATTTGTGACGTCTTTTTCTTTAATTGTTGCTACATATGTGTGTCTATATTTATGTGTATTCCTAAGCACACAAATACAGTCTGTTTGGCACCTATAATGTCACTTGAATGCATGTTCTCAGGGATGGCCATCTGGTATTGGATAACCAATTGCTTAGCTCTTCTCTGGGGAACCCTATTTCTCCCTCAACTGCCTGTAGGTCTTTGTCTCTGGTTCAGGTCTCAGGACTCTCCTCGTGAGGGTTTGGTCTAATGGTACCTTCCTTGTTTTTTGTTTTTTTCCAGTAAACACACCCTACTAGCTGACCCTCTAGGATTCAGAATTCACCTTCCTCTGCTTCCCACCTGTCCTCAGGAGCCCTGGGATCACAGATGAGTGCTATGTCACTACTGTTTGTGTGGGTTCTGGGAACTTAGAATTCAACTCCTCCTGCTTGTGCAAAGAGCTCTTTAGCACTGGAAAATCCTCTTCCTAGCACCCAGATTCTGATTTTAATTAGTGACTTCATTGTATTTATGTAGAATGAGTTCATGTTCAAAATCAATTCAGTGGTCATATCCCATATAATTCAATAGTATTAATCTTATACACAGATCCAATGTTTGTCATTTTTTGAACTACTAGGAATTATCAGCTAATCACATCCAAATTGAACAAGTTTGACATGATTTTAGCATGTATCATTAATAGTGCTGACTGTGTGTACCATTGTGTGTGTGTGTGTGTGTGTGTGTGTGTGTGTGTGTGTGTGTGTGTGTGTGTTGTGCCTTTTCTGGAGCTGAATACTATTTTAGATAATTTTATTTGCTCCAGAATCTGGGTACTGAGAAGGGGTCTTTTTGGTGGTAAAGGATTGCTGCACAAGCAGGAGAACCTCAATTCAAATATATATTAAGCATTAATTTAAAACATTTATTACAGCATACTTACAGTGAACATTCACTTACAAGAAGTGACACTACTTAAAGGAAAGGACACTAATTGCAAATTATCAGAAGCGAGCACTAGATCAAAGTACAAATGACAAGTGCCCAAAACTTCTCTTTCCTGTAATTCCTGTTCTAACTCTCAAGGTGAAAACTCAATTTTGTACATTTAAAACTTGAACTATGCAAAATAGTTCAGAATATTTTCTTTAAGTATCTGGCTTTTTCAGCAAGCATTTTGTTTGCATTTGTATTAATGCCTATAGTTACCATTCATTTATGGTCATTATTATACAGTGTATAAGTGATGTTATATTACTTTCTGTCAACAGCTCCATACCATTTAGTTTAATGTTAGGTTGTTTGTGATATTTTTCAAAATATTATTTTTTTCTTATGTATGTTCATGGTGTGCATATGCATGCCCAAGGTTAAGGCTAGAGATCTTTCTTCATTAGTCTTCTACCTTCTTCTGTGACACATGGTCTCCTTCAAACCAAGAGTTGCTCCTACCTCCTGAGGCTGGAATTATGAGTGAGCCCCAACCCCCACTCTACGTTTACATAGGTTCTGGGGATCTGAACTCTGATCGTCTTGCTCACCTGGCAAAGCTGTAACCGCTGAGCCATTTCTGAAACCCTGGTCTATAAATATTTTGCAAATATCCTTTATATGTGTGCATTTGATGAATGTATATAGAGGTAGAAGGGTGTAGTCATTGGGCATAGATATATTGAAGCTTCACAAACACAGACACACAGCTCACCAGGAGACATAGGAAGCAGTACCTCCCGCCACCAGGATCTCAGAGGTAAGGCTGGCATTGTTTGAATCATTGCCAATTTCTAAATGTAATGCCTTGGGATTTTCTCTGACTTCGTTGTCTGCAATGGAAGCCCATTTACATCATCTAATCACTATTTGGATAGACTTTTAGGAAAAGTTCTGCTTTCCATTCTTACCTGTTTTGTATTTCCCTAGCTCTTTGGCTTTTAATTGTTGGCTTATGAGCTCTTCTGTATGCTGGATGCGAAACATTTGCTATGTTCTATCATTGCTGTTATTATATATTTGTTCAACATTGTTTGTTTGTGTGTAGCCCAGGCTAGCCCCAAAATCTTATACAGGAGAGGATGACCTTGACTTTCTGATCCTCCTGCTTCTACTTCAGGTCTTCTTGGGTTACAGATATGCTTTTTGGGTGCTAGGAATGGAGACCAATGATTGAGCATGTGAGACCAGCAAGCTACCCACTGACCTACACCCCAGCTCCTCAACCAGATTTGTCTGGAAAGCCTGCTATGCAGTGTGAGCTCCCTGGCCCTTCAATCAGCTTAAACAAAATGTAGACTTGTCTTTGGCTCATTTCGTTCTAGCTCCCGAATCTGATTTTCTTTCCTTGTGTTTCTTTGTACCTGTTACTTTTCTATTACAAGACTTTATATTGCACTTGAAAGCAAAAACCCTCTTGACTTGTTGCTCTGTGAGAACAACTTAGACTCTGTTCAAATTTGCATTTCCATTAAAACTATTGACCAGATCAGATGCTACCAAAATAAATCTGCCAGTAATGTTTTGGTTGACATTTTACTCCATGCTCCCTCCTCTAATTGTATTGAAGTATAGCCTTTCAAGCTCCAAAAAGTAAAATTCATAAATGCAGAGCTGTCAATGTTTTCAAGAGGGACTGATTCGTCTGTCCTTGGGAGATGTACCATAGCCAAAGAAAAATACCCCATGAGTCGTCTTCGCCATGCACTCATGCAGAGACACTCCTAGACTGGGCTACTTTACTGCTGTTTCATCTCCATCTTTGTGGAGAAGGTGGCTGCTCTGACCTGTAAGCTCCATCTGCATTGTCACACAGTAGCAGGCGGGACATCAGGACTTCCACTCAGCATCGCCAGAATTCATTCTTCTGTTCTACGTTTTACCATGGTGGAGAATGTTCTCCCCAAGAATTCCCACAAACAATTCTGCTATGAACATTCTCACATCTGACAAAATGTAAACCAGTTTCCTTAGAGTATGTGTCTAGGCTTATAGGCTTGGCACTATTTTCTGCAAGGATAGACCATAAAAGTAAACAATTTTTCCACATAAGTGGCTCTGTGAACTCCAGGTTCAGTGAGAGACCCTGTCTCAAAGGGATAGGTCAAGAGGGAAAGAGAAAAGGATCCAATAACTTCTTCTTTCAACCATGTGCATGCCCATGGGCATCTAAATGCACTTATATATGTGTGTCCATAATCATAGCCACATACTCTTAAAACACTTGGCAAAAGTTTGTGTTTTAAAAAAGGAGTGTGTTGACAAAAGTTATATATTTGTTAGATATCTCAATTCGTGTTTTTAATTGTTTAATTCTTTCTTTTGATGAATAGGAATCTAACCTTTTAATATGTTAGTGCGTTATATGCTACGATGAGAGGATCTTGTCTTATCTCAAGTTTAAGAAAAAATTTTTAAAAAGATAATTAAAACACAAATTCACATTATTTTAAAAAAGATTCCAATGGAATCTTTGGAGTTTTGTTTTATTTATTTGTTATTGTATTTCAAAGTATAATTTTGATCTAGTGTTTACTTTCTGTGTGATGTGTTCAGCAACCTTCTGAACATGTTCGTCTGTGTCATACTGCAGCTGAGTTTAGAGAGAATTCTTGTGGTTTTATTTCTCAATTCTGCATTCTGTTCCATTGTCCTAAAATTAAGATTATTGTAGTCTTAAAAAGGCAGAATATGTTTAATCATTGTATTATTAACTTCTGCTCACTCGCTACCTCTATCTTGATTTTTAATTTGAAGGTTCAGTTGATCAGTTTTCTGTCGATGCAGGGATGAGTCAGTCTCATTCCTCAGAGGAGGGAGTTGTGCTTTAATTGGGCTTGCAGTCAGTTCATTAATGCTATTGGGAAAATATTTATTTTTTTAAAATTCTGAGAAGCATCATATGGGCATGCAAAGAGTATAACTTTCAATGCAGTAAGATTGTTAAATGATTTTTCTACAATGAGTTGTGCCACCTACTCTATGTATCTCTGGGCTGGATTTTCTCTTTTTGCTTAATTTAATCAATGATTCTATCTCTGTCAATGGGGTATATGAATCCATATTTTCTGTTTCTGTGATTATCTGCTAAATATGCCCGTCATGGGAGCTGGTGGTCCTAGAGAGTAAATGGATCCTTTTAGTTTTCTTTGCCCTGGAGCTCCTTTAAGTTTTGCTGTGAAGTTGATGAAATATCCCTCGTCACACTTTTGGGGCTTAAAGTTGGCATTTTGTTTCTATAGCTGGATGTCTCGAGAAACATTTTGTTCAATGCATTACATTTAATTCTTCATAACTGGAAGGCACACATGCCTAAGCACAGGTATAGGCGAGAGAACAACTTTACAGGGAATGGGTTCTCTCTTTTCACCGTAATCTCAGAATGATTGAAGCTAAGTTGTCATTCCCAGCAATCAAAGGAGCCTTTGATAACTGAGCCATCTCCCCTTCCCAAGAAACATTTAATTGGTTCATTGAGCAGATTTTGGCACGTTCGTTCTTGTTTCAATGAGGCTGAAATTTTCTATGATGCAGTGTCCAACATGGAACTGTAGACACATACATACTCATACACCCCCACATAAAAGCACACACTCATACACACACACACACATGCACATATACAAGTGCACTACCAAAGTGAGTACCAAATGGTTGTGAGAGATGAGAGAGCAGGAATTATCCATTTTGTTTTTCTTTTACTTCGGATATATTTGGGGACAAAGGAGACATGAGAAGAGCAATTCTTCCATCCTGTTTTATTTGAGTCCAGTTTACCCAGGGGACAGCAATGAGCAGATCTCCCACAGGTCCAGAGAATTGGAGTTAGGAAACACCAAGAAACACCATTCCTGACTGACCTTACCCCTGCCTTTCCCCTTATCGGTTGGCTTTATTGAACAACATTCTTTCTCTTCTTTCAATGATTTTTGAGCTGAGTAATCTTGACAGGGTGACAAGCTATCCCACGGCCCATGGTTAAGACTGTTAGCGGGTCCCAGGTCCAAAATGAAAAGAAAAGGGAAGAACTTCGGTTCTCTTTGCTTTTTTGTTTTAACAGGGGGAGCAGTTTCAGTGTGTGTCGTTTGACCTGTCAGCTGTTCTGCATGATTACTTTTCTTTTTTTTTTTTTTCTTTCTTTTTTTCTTTTTTTCTTTGGGGCTGGGGACCCGAACCCAGGACTGCGCTTGCAGCGCTCTACTGAGCCAAATCCCCCAACCCCATGATTACTTTTTTCATCCACACTTTCATAAGTAAGCTAAACTTGTTGGTGGCGCTGTGCAGTTCTGCAGCCTCAGCATCATTTCTGGAAAATTCGCCATGGGTACCGGAAAAAAAAATTAAGTCAACTCAAATCTCAACCTTTATACTCTTTCTTTAAAGAGTTGGATTCAGTCCTGAATCAATTACCTCATCTAGGGGTTGGGGATTTGGCTCAGTGGTTCTTACCTAGGCGCCAAGGTCCTGGAGTTGGGTCCCCAGCCCGGAAAAAAAAAAAAAAAAAAAAAAAAGATCCTGTCTCAATTACCTCATCTAAACCCAGATCCAAATTGGACGGGGACATTTAGAACTATGTCTGAAGCTGTCGCCATCAGATGGAGGGGGATGATGGCAAGCTTAAAGGAGTCTTCTGGGTGATGCTTTTTGTGAATATGCTTCTTTGTGGCTGTACTGAATGGCAGGAGATGTGCCTGGTGGTCTGTCTTCACGTCATGGGCCATCTGTGGGGACGTTTACCAATCAGTCAAGTAGCAGGTAGTGATGGGTGTGGGCTGTGGATTAAGAATACTATCCATTCTTGGATTGGATGCTCTGCCAGCCCCTCAGACTTCTTCACATAAAATAGTGTCATTTGGTATATGTCTAAGAAATTTGGGGTTGTTTCAGAATTTCTTTATACTTTAAATATATCTCTGAGGATGGCTACCAAAATATAATCTTACATCCTTACACTACTATCAAATATCATTGGAAAATAATAAAAAATAAAATGAGCCTTATTAGAAATTTTAACTAGAATTTTAAAAATTGTCTTAAGTAAAACTGTACAGTGAAATATATTTTTAAAAATTTCTTTCTAGTGGCCTCAGCATATAAATGTAACATGCAAGTGTGTTACATGCATGCTTTATTATATGTAACATAACTAAATTACATATAATGCATATGAGCATATGATATATATGACATACGGGAATGTATAATATACAAAATACACATTATATACAATGTAATTAGTGTGCTTCTTTGTTACAATGATATAATGCTGGCCAAAAGAAACTTAGAGAAAGGGGATGCTTTTGACTTATGAGCTACCCTCTATAAGGTGGGACAAGAACCTGGTGTCAAGAACTGAAGCAAAGGCCATGGAGAAAGGCCTTATGACTCAGCTCTCCTGGCTTGCTCATCCATGTTTCTTATGCAGCCTAGGACCAAGTGCTCAAAAACAGTACCAGTTGCAGAAGACAAGGCGCCCCATCAGTCAGTAATCACTAAAACTTTCTGCACATATGGCCACATGCCGGTCTGATGGGAGAAGCTCCTCAATTGAGATTCCTTTTCTCTCCATGTATTTCTACACTTGTGTTGAGTTGACAGAAATCAATTCTGATGCTAGCATTTGTTGCGCTGCAGATTCAAACCAAGGCAATGCCCACAGTTTCCGGTCTGCTTCGAACTCAGGATCTTCCTGTATCAACCTCTTAACCCAGATTGCAGGTTCTCATCATCACGTCCAGGCAAAAACATTTTAAGATAAGCTTATGAAAGACTTTTAAAAATAGTGAAATCTGTGTATCGATTTATTCAATAACCTTCTATATTCCCTCTAATACTTTTCTATGTAAATCAATGTGGCTATTTCTGTCTTTTACATTCTATATAATGCTTGAAACTAAAACTGTTGTATAATTAGTTTTGAGTTATGTAGTGCTGTGTAGTATCAAACTCAATCCTACATAATATAATTCTTCTTAGTTTGATGAATTTCAGGGTCGCACTGGGGTCACCCTGTGATTTATTTGTGCTCTTGCTGTTAGACTGTGACTCGTCTTGTGTACTTCAAAGTCAGTGTTGGACCGGGCAGTTTCCGTGTGAGGTCTGTAGGTCATACTGATCATAGCTAGATGCACAGCTATTCAGCCATGCATTGACCCTGCGTGTCTCTTGCTTTTCTTTGAGTTTCTCACAGCAAAAGGGCTATGTATCCAGAAAGAGCAAACAGGCCTATTGGGCCTGGAGTCGAAGAGTTTAGCTCTGGGCTAGGAAGTGACAAGATGGCCAATTTTGTGACCACTCAGTCAGAGCAGTCCCAGAGCCCACCAGTGTTCCCTGGGAGTGGATACAGGTGTTGTATCCTAGTAGGGAGAGTCCAGGCATCTGTGGTCACCACTAATCCAGCATGTGGCTCTCGGGTCCCAAGTGAACCTGAAGATGTCTGAGAGCTGTCCCCTTTTGCAGGCTGTCAATATGCAAATAATCCCTAATCAAAAGGTTGACTGCAGCTGTAGACCCCGAATGTAAGGTGCCCTCTGCAAGTGACGATCACTGACGTTTCTTGTGATTTAACCAGTTTTTAATTCATGCTACTGTGCTATTTGCAAGTCAATTTGAGCCAATTTTCTGGGTCATATTTCATGACACACTTTAGCAGCCATTTTACCGCTGCCAAAGTGCAGAATGTATGCCACGTTCCTTGTTCTCTACACAACAAGCGGCACTTTTAAGGGGACAATGATAATTTGTTTTTAATTCAGACAATTATGTACAGTCACTCTGTGTCCTCCTTGGTTGCCTTCACACAGAAAATAATTTTTAATCCGTTCAGAGGCATCCGCAACTGTTTTATTTTTACCCATGTAGGTTCCAGCGCAGTCATCCTCATTTTAAAACATGGCAGGGATTTAAACACAGCTCGCCTTGTTGAGAAAAACGCAGCTCACGTATGGGCTGCATTTGTGCAGATTGAATGTCATGGCATTTTCCAGTATCAGTAACCCAAGAAATTCGAGTTTTAATTACAAATAAAGTATGCTTCTTTATAAAGGGCGTATGTATATGTATGTATATGTACATATGTATATTTGTGTGCATGATACATGTATATCTCTGAGAGAGACAGACACCAGAGTCTCACACAGAGACAAACACACACACACACACACACACAGACACACGCACATACAGACACACAGAGAGAGAGAGAGAGAGAGAGACAGAGAGAGAGACAGAAGAGAGAGACAGAGACAGAGAGAGACAGAGAGAGAGAGAGAGATGGCATGACATATTCGGTCTCAGTCTTCACCTTCCATCGTATCTGATGCAAAGTCATTAAGCCACTGCTTATGTTGGTCCATGAGCTTTCTTCCCCATCACTCTATAGGATCATTACCTTTACAGAGGTATACCACTGTGTCTGGCTTCATGTAGGCTCTGGCAATCCAAACTCAGGTCCCCATGCTTGAATGGAAAACACTGCTCACTAGATCATCTTCCCATCCCTGTTTCTTAAGTTAAAGAACATGTCGTTGCATCCTAAGGTGTACTGTTCATGATTCTTGTATTGTCTTTTAGATCCCATCAGGGGAAAGCTGTGTTGTTATGAAGCCATGAACAATACTTATGCATCTGTATTGCGTTCAACTAAGATCTGTGGCTGCCTCGTTCAGAGACACAGGCTTGGCTAGGTAACCACTAACAGTGAGGGGATCTGTAAGGGGGGACTAGGGTAGGTGGGACTTGGAAAACCAAGCATAAACCAAGCACCGAGCCTGATGTGCATCAGAGACATGTTCTCTCAGCAACACTCTCTGTCCCTGGTCTGTGTAACACTTCACAGGTGGACTTCCTATGTGATTTCCTAAGTTTGAATAATGACTAGTGAATAAATATTTCAGGCATTCAAATTTCTACTTCATAAAAAATTAAAAAGGAAAGATGAACTGCTAAGGCAGTTCAAGAATGGAATAGAATCTTTTAGGAGCTACAGAGTAACTTCTTTTTGGAAAGGAATTTTGGCAGGGGCAAGAGGACAGAGATACAGAGATCATGGCTTCTGCTGAGGCCTTTCAAGAAAGAGGCCTTTTGCTGATGTCCCATGGCAATTCTTAGCTGTAATTTCTCCTCAGAGTACAGGAATGCAGAAAATTCCAGATTTGGCCTATCACTTACTTCTGAGAAAAATCCACTCAAGTCTTATCTGTTCCAAGGCCAAACTGTTCTCCTCTTTCTGAGATCCCACCTGAGCTTTCTGCAGGAGCCTTCTCCACAACGGCTCTGTGTGGCCTTCTCTGTGTGGCCCTCCTCAGAGCCCCTGCTCTGAGGGGGCTCTGAGGAGCAAATATCTTCACAGTTGCTCCTTGACATTCTTTGTCCTTAGCTTAGATAATTCCTGACCTTTCCCTCCTGTAAGCTTTCAGTTCCACGAGGTCTCAGTCTTGCAGCCTGTTCTCTCTCTCAAAGCTGCTGTGATGTTTATCTCCACTGTTATCTGCTCTCTGTATAGCATCATGTAATTTCTCACCTCGGAAGGGTTGCATCATTCAGTCTTCTCTCCTCCAGTGCATCTGCCTGTTTATCCCATCGACTAAACTCCACAGTTAATGACTCTTTGACTCCATACATTAGTTACTCTTCTCGTTGCTGGAACAAAAATGCATTGTGAAAGCAAAAAAAAGAAGGATGACTTGATTTTCACTCACAGTTCTATCTCAGTAGAGCAGTTCTATCTCAGTTCTGTCTGTAGTAGGTGACATGGTTGGAGAGTCCTAGTCACAGGAACAAGAGGCCGCTGGTCACATGTATCAGCATGGCAGAGAGTGATAAAATTTGGAGCACATCTCTGCTTCTCATTTAATCCAGTCTGGGGATCCCAGCCAGTAAGGTGACGATGTCTACACTGGGGATGGCTCTTTCCTCCTCTGCTAATCTTTTCTGGAAAAATCCTCCCCAAAACACACTCAGAGGCTTGTTTCCAAGGTGACTGTATATTCAGTCAAGAGAACACCTAAGATTAACCGTGCCACTCAATGTGAGAATGGTCCTCCCCATCAGAAGAATTCTCCCCGGTGTTCTCTCCACTCTCTAAGAGTCAGGAAACCAGGGCAGGTTCTTTCACAACTTTAACAAGGCGGCATCAGCCCAGAATGGCAGGTCTACTGATTACCTGACAAGAATAGTTCTTACAACCCTAGGGCAGGTCCTATCACTCTTTAACATGGAGTGATCAGGGGGTACAGTCTTCCACATTGTGTCCATTTAATCTCCCTGCCCCCATCATTTACAGGCCATCTCTGAATTTTTTTGTTGATTATTTTAAAGCTTACCAGCTGCAGACCTTCTCGTGTCTGTAGGTCGGTCACTCGGCAAGCTTGACTGCTGGTATTCTCTTCTACTCTAATTAGACTAGCCGAGCGTTGGTGGGATAGAACCAACTTAGCAGGCTTCCCACAGGAGCTCGTGAGTCTTCTTCATCTTTAGTGGCAACTAAGCTGACTCGAGGAGTTTTTATTTTGATAAAGAACTATCAGATTTTATTTTTAGCTTCTGTATGCCTAATTATTTTTCCTTTTGCTCAGTAACCTCTGGATTCTGTGGGTATAGAGATATTAAACTCCTTGTTCTGTCTGAGTCTAGAGTTCAGATCCAAGTCCAAAGAGTGGGAGGTATCTACATGTGCGTTGAGTTCCTTACTAAATGGATTAACAAAGCTCATGTAGTCCTAAGTCACCATCCCAGGCATCACAGCCCCTGAGTGACCACTCGGAAGTGCCGTGCGTTCAGAAAATGCCTCCAACGCATCTGCACTGCAAGGGATCAGCGTTCACAGAGCTGCCTTCAAGGCAGATTTCAAGAGTGCCAGGAGCTAAAACTGAAGGACCTTTGCACATTTATGTCTTCCAGAACCGGGGTTTCTGTGTCCTTTTCCAGTGTAAGTCTGTTATCAAAGCTGGGCTCCCTTCACCTCTCTCTGCATGTCAACATCTTTATTTGTGTTGCTCTTCGGCTCATTTTCAGTTCTCATGGTTTTGGGAGATTGTTTTTGTCTTCGTCTTTTATGAGTTCACACAGTCCGAATCCCCGCTGTCAAAGCTGCCTTTCTCAACCATCGGTTTGACAGTTAGTATCTCGCCTGAGTCCCTCCCATTGCGTCTGCATCTTTCTCAGTTCAAAATAAGGCATGCCATGGTGCTTTGTTCTTCCGACTGACAACGTAAACAGTCTAGTTAAAATCCTCGGCAGTTACCAAGATCTGTACCGATGAAGGGCATAAAGAGTTGAGGTTGGTATGACACTATCTATGTGACACATCCTTTTATCAGAGCTGAACCAAGAGGGAGTTCATCAATTTCAGCTCAGTACGTACTTCAAGGTGGCTGATGGGCATACCCAGTTTCACACAGCCTAGGTTTCCTCTCTATTAGGAGGCATCATTGAGGGGTATCTAAGAAATGCTTCTAAAGGAAAACCCAAGAGACCCAATCAGAGGACTCTTTCTGTTGACCCCAAACTGCATCAGCATATTTACTAGACAATAGAAATGTTAGTCTCCCTCCCCTTCACTCTCATACACACACACACACACACACACACACACACACACACACACACACACTGAAATACACAGGGCTTTGGGGAAGTAGGCTCAGGCTGGCCTCAAACACAATAACAAAACATTCCTGCCCTCCCCTCCCAAATATAGAGATCACAGGTATCCACTGCCTAGTCCAGCTCTTCTCAGAAAATAAAAAGTCTCCAGAGAAACTGACAGACAAAAAATATGTAAAAATAAAGACACTGGAGGAAATTGTGACCTCTGTCAACTAGGAGATAACTCATAGTTAGTCCTGACTAGATGGCCACAAAGCCACACTTGTATAAGCTGGTCTATTTACTGTACTTTAACAATGCTCTATGCCCTAAGTGTTCCTTTGATGGTTGCCTGTCCTTCAATGTGACTTGACAAGGTGGTGGAACCTTTACTAGCTAAGGTGAATATATGATATTAGATCATTTCTTCAGAACAGATTACAATACTTTTGATGGGACCCATGTAATTTTGAACAAAATAAGTAACAGCATAAGAAAAAATAATAAAAATTTAACATTATTCCTTGTATAAGAGCGTCATGTTTGCATATATGTCTGTGTACCATGTGCCTACCTGTCACCTAGTGAGGCCAGTGGGAACATTAAATCACAAAGAATTGGAGTTATTAGCCACCATATAGATGATGGTAATCGAATCTACGTCCTCTGCCAGTGATCCTCTGCCAGTGATTACAGAGCCACCTCTCTGGGTCAGACCCCAAATTCTTATTGTTATTATTTAAATTAATTTAACAAATGTTCCAAAGTAGTCGCAGTATGTGTGTGACAGTAACTACAAAGACAAGACAAGGGACAGGAAGGAGGACCTGGGGCCTACTTGTGCTTTGGAGTGTGAGTGTTCTAACAATGTTACACAGTTTGGAAAGGACCAGGGCTGGTGACGATTTTGTACTGCAAATGAATGTTAAGAAACTGAAAAGTCAAAGAAGAATAGACAAACTAAGTGAGAAATAGAAAATGGAGTTGTAGAAAATGCTTAATCAAAATCAGAGGATGAAGGAAAAGAATACAAAAATGAGATAAGCTGGAGTGATGATCAGAGAAGTAGTAAGTCTGATAAATAATATGATTAAACAGAAACCCCTTTAAAATTGCTTAAATGAATCAATTACATGCCGAAACTACTTAAATTACTTTAAAAACAATGATAATTAGAGGTGTGTGTGTGTGTGTGTGTGTGTGTGTGTGCACGTGTGTATGTATATATGTATGTGTGTGGGTGTGTGGGTGCACACATATATGCATGCAATAACAGTGAAACGTGAGGTCATGCATTTGAAGGAAAACGGGAAGGGATGTATAGAAAAGTTTTCAGGGAGGAAGGAGAAGGGATAAATAGAATTATATTATATAAATTTCAAAAATGAAATTGTAAAAAGACTTGATTAAATGTTGTGCATGATAAAATATACATTAAATATATTATATTTAAAGAGATGTAAGTCTTTTAAATGTGTAATGTTTGACCATATATCTTGCCACTGTGTAGCCCCATCAAGATGACACAGGAAGGTAACCATCAGAAGGTCAGGAAGTCAGCTCAGTGCTTCTGAGAACGCTGGTTTTGCAGAGGATTCATGTTCAGTTCCCAGCACCCACTTTGGGATGATTACCAGAGCCTATGTCTCCATTTCCAAGGAATTTAATGACCTGTTCTGGCCTCTGTGAGCACTCTCTCCCATGTGTATTCCCTACCTATACACACACATAATTAAAATAAATATATGGCATAAAAAGAAAATTTAGCTATCAAAACAGACTTCATAGCAAGGACATATTTTATGGATAAAGAGAGACATCATGTATGGAAAAGAATGGATAAACTGCTATACTAAATGTACATGAGTGTAACATAAGCCACACTGAATATACATGAGTGTAACAGCAGAAAGCTTGTAGAACTGTGAGGAGGACATTGCTGGGAAGAAATACAAAGCTAAATAGGTAAATCAATTATCAAAGTTAGGGACTCCCAAGCCAACTCTCAGTAGCTGGCAGACTCGGCCATTGGAAAATCAAACTCGGCCATATTCAAACTAACCAACCTTATTGGCCAACAAGATCCAACTGGCAAACAAGAGACATGGTTCATTCAATAGTAGTGGCTACAGACTGCTCTTATCCATAACCATTCCAAGCCCAAGAGCATGTCCTAATAAGTTTTGAAGAACAGAGTTCTCACAAAATAGGCTCTGAATCATTACAACTCAACTATGGACACATCAGTAACAAGCTGAGAAATGAGCAAAACTTCTTTGAAAAATGGGTAACACATTTATAAATAAGACATTGATCGATAAAAAGACTCTGTAGATACTTAAAAGTACTTTAGTCAAATACAGTCATACATAATTCAGTCAAAAACATGTATCTATATCTATATCTATCTATATATATATATTATACATATACTATTAAAACTAAATTAATAGGAGGCAGTCAACACAATGTTCAACAAGACTCTTAGAGTAATGTATCCATGTTTTGGAAATTAAGACAATTAAAACATGCCAAGAAACACATCACTAAAATTCTTCTTCAGGAAACTAGAAAAAGAAAATAAAATGCCAAAAAAATTGAAGAAGAAGAATAAAACTGAGAACATAAATTAGCAAACATTGAAAACAAGAAATAAGTAAACCAGCAAGTGTGCAGCGATATGGCTCAGCTATTAAGAGTACTTGCTACTCCTGCAGAGGACCTGAGTTCTATTCCCAGAACCACGTTGGGTGGCTCACAAGCACCTGTACCTCCAGATCCAGGGGATCCGGTGCTCTTTATCTGCCTCTGCAGGCATCCTTCACACATTCAAATCGAAAAAGTCACAGAAGAAAATACATATAACCTCAACAGAATATAACCTATTAAAACTTATAGCAGTGCCCAGGCAAGTACGCTAATGAATTCGGCCAAAAAATAACCATATATATATATAATTTTGTATATTACAATTTTGTATACACACATACACACATATATATAATTTTGTATATTACAATTTTGTATACACACATACACACACACACACACACACACACACATATATATATATATATATATATATATACAATTTTTTAAAAGTTTCTTCAGAAATGGAAAAGGAATAGACTCTCATTCCATAAAAGGATATTCTAATTCTACAACAAGATAAAAACATTACAAGAGAATAGACAGACCAGAGTTCTCCTGAGCATAACTGCAGGAAATCTAATGAAATTGGGTTGATCGGTGGTGATATAGGAAGGGTTACACACCACAACCCTCTATGGTTGATCATATTCACAGGTTGAAATATCCATAGAATTACCTATTGTCTCAACAGTTTGGAGGCTATGGCGCAGGGTCACGAGGTCAAACCAGCCTGGCCCTGAACAATGAATCTTTGTCCCTCCAAGAAAAACTTGAAAAAAAAAAAAATAGAAAAACTATGAAGTAGCTGGTGATTTAGGATGTGGACATCTGGCAAGAGATAAAGTTGACTTTGTAAAGTTCTGACAGGAAGGAGATCCATTTGTTGTCTAAACATACGTACAATCATCAGAAATATTGGTCTGACTAATGCCTATAGCACAACACACGATATATCACTTACTAACCCAGGCTAACTTGGTTAGTTAGTATATTTTTTGCTATAAAGACTGAGAATTAACATTTTATCACTGTAATCTTTAAATATCAGTTTTGTGGAATGTTGAGATGGCAAGACTGATTTGATAAAAGATAGCAGAAGATTAGATGTCATTTGCATAAGAGACAGGACATTTTGTCATATTTCAAGGGAGCAGGAGCCACAGTTATAAATAGGGTCAAGATGAGAGAAAGCTCAGCATGGTTGCATGCTGACTGGAATAAAGATCACAGAAGGAAATTTTCTCTAGTATAAAAATGAGAAGGCAAGGCTGTTCTGGACATCTTCTAGAGAGTTTGTATGTTACAGTGTTGGGTAGCAATTGCCCCGAGTTGAAACATTCCATCCTTGAGGGAAGATCTAGGAGACTGAGGAAGTAAACTAATCACAAATCTTAGGAACCCCCTGAAACTTACCAGATGCACAAGGCTTCTCCCTCTCTCCAAAGACTGATGCCAATCGAGAGAAGACTCTGAGCTTTCAAGTATCACCAAAGTTTTACAAAGAGATCCAGAATTCTAGTTCTCATGAGCTACCCATATTGGGGTAAACTTTCAGTGGCATGGCTGCCTTTATGTCTCTAGTTTTCTAGAAATAATCTCAGTAAAACTCATTAGTTGACTAAGTTGAACTCTGTTGGCGTCCTTACTTTTGTGTTTGGTTCTCAGTGCCTTATATGATGCATCAACATTTGCTTAGGTCTCCCAGCAATTGTGTCACACAACATGTGGGTATGCAGGTTGACAGGTAGGCATAGCTAGGAGCTTGCTCAGAGGCCCTTCTAATTTTCTGTGTTTGTTAATGTAGTAGAACAATCACAATCCAGTAGGTAACAATGAAAACAAAACAGTTCAGGGTGTGTAAGATGAGAAAAACGGATTATAAATGCAAAATAGCTTCATAAACCCATTTGAAATTAGTGGTATGGCTTTGAAGTAAGACCAGCCAGAACAAGTGTGGCTTTCCTATGTTCCATGGACAAGGATGCATGGAGTTGGTGAGATTTTATATATCACCAGTGTTATTGACCTTTCTGTTTAGTATATTAGGATTTTAAAGAAGTAAGAACAAGTTCATTGACGACATACGATTGAGAAAATGTGTTATGTAAAAAGGATTTGAAAGCATAAGAAGGTAGTGGATTGGGGAGATGGAAATATGTTAGGAATAGAAATGAGTGACTCATCAGCCATTAGAATTAAAGGGTGTTTGTTCCTGGGTACTTAGTTTAATCACCTAGAAGTACAGCAAAGTAAGCTTAGGGTGTTGAATGATTTTAGGTGTTGACAATGATGATAGGTAAGATTGTGATTTTCTTATTTAGGATGGAGGATAAGTTTATTAAGGGATGAAGGCCAAATAATTGAGAGATAAGAACCTTAGAAGATGATATGAAACTTGATATCACCAAGGATCCTGTCTGGTCCACAGTCCTGAAGGTTGCTGGTATCCTGGACCTTCATCTTGAAGGGTGAGACTCAGGGTTCTGAATTCTGGTAGGTGTCTATAATAACCAGATGAGGGAGGTGATACATGAGGACATAAACTGAAAGTTGCCTTTTTCAGGGTAGAGGGAAGGCACATGGCTCCTGAAAGCAATGAGGGCCAGCAGTACTGACACTCATTCATCATTTTATTGGTCAATGAATTCTGAAAGCTATTGCATTTGTCTGTGACTCTTCCCAAAGGGAAAACACAGTGCATTCTAGAAAGCAAACATAGCAGATATGAACATGAAGACAGCAACAACAACCTTGTTGTGTCCTGAATTATCCTCCTTCCCTACAGATTGACCCTAACAAACGAGGAATCTTGTCCCTCTTAGACCCCAACTGTCCCGCAGTTTATTAGTTCTCATGATCTCTCATACAACAGTTCTGTTCACAATCCCTGGGTGCATTCCCAGACTTCATGACAGTAGTGCTCTTAGCCACATTTTAGTAGCCAACCTTCTACAGCCAAAATTCATTTGGTAGAAAGGCTCATTGGAAATAATATCATTTATTAGAAGAGTCAATCCATGACTTGTTCGAGATATTTTAGTACCTTAGTGATCAGCGTCTTTCTGAAAACAACCCACTGGCATTTTCTGGGATATTTTTACAGGCAGTCACAAGGTCACTTATGATACAAGCATTATAGCACAATGTCACTGGGTCAGTGACTCCCTTCAGGCTCAGCAGAGAAAGGTGTGTCATGTCCTTGAGCATGTCTCTGAATTAATGCCCCCCTTATTCATTTATTTTCTGCCTTCATGCCATCAAATGGTCATTTTTGACTCCTGTGTCTATTTCATTGGATTGAAGGGTTTTTTTTTTTTTTTGTGTGTGTGTGTGTGTGTGTGTGTGTGTGTGTGTGTGTGTGTGTGTGTGTGACTGGAGATTCACAAGTTAAGGGCTGGAGCTCTTTTTAACATGCTATTTCAATTTTTTACTCTGCCTGACTCATGATGGCTCATCGGCTTACAAGGATCATTTCCCATCCTTTCCCAAAACTCCCAATATCAAGTCACACACCCTGAGCCTTACAAGCTGGTCTAGATCTGGAAAGTCATAAAAAGTGACTGCCACTCAAGTAGAAAAGAAAAGGAACTAAAAATACAGAGGAAACAAAGGAAGGTCTACCTTGGTCCTTCTTCTTATGCATCATTGATTATAAAAGTAATTTGTTCTCTTGAGACATTTGTGGAAATTACATCCCCATTGTAAAATTGTAAGAGATGAGAATTGTGCCTTGAGGTGTCAGATTCCTCTCAAGGGTGAGATTCCTACAGCAGCCATTTCATCCAAGTCTGCTGGCCCCTCTGGATCTCTCACCATCAGAGGCTCAATGCTGCTTTGGAACTCCATTAACAAAAGGGCTATAACACTGTTCAACCTTGAAGAAGGGCTATAAGAAGCTAACTAACATAAAACTCTTCTGATGTGAGGGTTTGCACCTAGTCTTATTGTATCTTGGTATGGATCTGGAGGAGAGGGTAAGTGGTGATAGGGTTTGGAGGAGTGAAAGGAGGGGAAACTGCAGTTAGGATATATTGTGTGAGAGAATTAAATAATATAACAAACAAACAAATAAACTCTTCTCTTTACAAATTACCCAGTCTGTGTAACAAATAGACTGTTGCAAGCAGACACAAACTAGTTTCAGATTTTAAAAAAAATAGAGAACATTTGTTAAATATAAATCATAGATAAAAATTTAAGATCTGAGTCTTGACTTTACAGTTATTCAAAAATGTGTGCAGTGATCTAAAGCCTCCGGATTGATTTGTAATTCAATTATATATGGTCTCCTACTACATGAATTTTGAGCTAAAGAACTAGGCTTCTAATTTGAAAGTCATCCTGTGAAGTTGGTTGCCTCTTTTAAGTTAGAAAATCACCTCAAAATCTAAAAAGGGAATTGGAAATATGAATGTAAGTATGTATTGAGGGAGACATGGAAAGAACTGAGAACAGGAAGCCAAAGATAAAAAGGAAAGCCAAAGTGACAGCGCTGAACAAAGCATTTGGAAGGAATTTTGGGATGTTTACCTATGACAGTGTGAAAGTAGCTAGCACAGCACATCTATAAAAGACACCAGACAGACAGATGGACACCTTCCCTTCTTCGGAGTGAAGCTGAGGTGGCCAAAGTTAAATGAGCTTTTCTTAGACTTTTGCTCATCCTTTAAACTGGATAAAGGGAGCAAGGAATTTTATATTTTTTTCCGAAACATTGAAAGGTTTTGTGCATCTAACAAAAAACAAAGTTGCTGCATGAACTTATAAATGATATTTTAATCTTTCAGTAAGAAATATACTGAACTAGGTTCCATAGGAGTCTTGACCCCTCACTTCAATCCTGTTGCTATGAGATAATACCCTGACCAAAGCAACTTGAGGAGAAAAGGGGTTTACCTCATCTTACAAGTCCATGCTTCAAACAATCCACTGTCATGGGAAGCCAAGGCAGGACTCACAACACTCTAGTCACACTATGTCTTCCACAGTCACGAGCAGAGGTAAATGGATGCATCCCTCTATGCTTGGTTGCTTGCCTGCCTGCACGTACCCCAGGAAGAATGCTACCCAAGTTCAGGATGAACCTTTTCACATTGATGAACACAATCCCCCACAGACATGGCCATAAACTCACCTGATTTAAGCAATTTATTACCAGGACTCTATTCATAGGTGATTTCAGGTTGTGTAGTTTGGGAATTAAAACTAATCACCACCGATCAAACTTCTGAGTGTCTTCCAAACCTTCAAGATATGATTGTGAGCAACTAAAAATCCCTGTTATCTATTTTTCTGCTGACATTTTCCGATAGACTGTTCTCTGAGTTAGGAGACATCACTTCTATGGCTCAGAAGTAGCAAGGATTCCCACTGGTCTGTCTTGGAGCTGATGTCATTTCAAAAGGGTTCGAAAAGAAATTCTTTTTGTATACTTAGGAGCCCAGTTTCTGAAATCTTCTCCCAGGAAAGAATCCAAAAGGAAATATAACATTTGAAGATGAATTTTCTTTCACAATTTAATAATAGACTCAAGGAATTAAAGAACATTTAAATGTCTGATGGTACTATAGCAGGCTACCATATGGAGTGTATATGTATGGAAGCAGGGGCTGGATAGAGAGGGTGGCCAGAAGATAAAAAGTAGTGTTTGAGGCTTCTAGGGCAGATGGCATTCTGGGGATGGCACTTAAAAAAAAGAAGTAGAGTGAAGGAGTCACAAAAATCTATGCAAAAATATGTTATATGTTGTCAGGGTGAGGTTGTAGGAGGCCCAGAAGAGCAACATTCTTTGAGGCTGAAGGATGAACATTCAGTTTGGAGACAATCCAAGGCTGAAGAGCCTTCAGTACATGGTCAACTTGCCAAGGACATCTCGGCTTACTTTCATGAAACCTTACAAATATACACATCAGAAGGATTGTATAAACTAAAATACAAATTCTAAAACTTTACCTTGGGAATATTAAACAGATGAATGAGTTAAAGGACAATCTCTGAGGGCTTGGACAACTTCTAAGTCCAAGCCATGCAAAACAATAGCCACTAAATATGATTTTTGTTTATTGTTATTTTTTATATTATTCTGAATGATAAGGCTACTAAAAATATTTAAAGAGTACTGTTTGTATGATTACTAACTGGTAGTCACTTGGCATGATGCTAAATTGTCATTAGATTCCTGTCCACTCTTTTTGCCTGACTGTGGAAAAGTGTAATTAAAGATGGAGATCAATACAAACTGTTGGCTATAATAGTTGAATAACTACAGGTAAATATTAAGATGTATTAAAGACTTTGAGTCAGGGTGATGGCTAATATTGATTGTCAATTTGATAAGATCTAGAAGCACTCAGGGGACAAACCTCTAAACAGTATTATGAGTCTCTTTTAAAAATATTACATTAACTTATATGTATGAATGTTTTGCCTGCATATATGTATGTTAACCACATGTGTGCCCATGGATAGTTTTATATGACCATGTAGTGCTAGGAACCAACCCAGGTCCTCTGCAAAAATAACAATGGTTCTTAACTGCTGAGCCATCTCTCCAGCCCCACCTAAAGGCTACTGGGTTGTAATAATAGAGATGGAGAGATTGGCCTTAAATGTGAGCAGTACTAGTGCATGGCCTGGAATCTTGGGTTGTGTCAAAGTAGAAAACAAACTAAGCACCAGCATTCAATATTCTCTGCTTCTTGGGTGTTGACGCACTGTGATAAGCTGCTTCAAACCCCTCAAACCATGGCTTCTCCACCATAATGACTTTACCTTCAAAGTATTAATCAGAGTAAATGCTTCCTCTTTTAATTTGGTTCTTGACATGCATTTTATCACAGAAATGTGATAGGTTAACTAATATAATATATGTTATATTAGTTATTTATTTAGGAAATTATTATACCATATGTAGACTGATTGATTGATAGGATCTATATATAATTAATATAAAAATAATTAGAATTTAAAGCTACAGTTAAGACTTTAAAATGTATCACATCTTCTTGTGTGTAGACACCACCGCATGCCTAGAAATATACAGGTGTATTATTGAATTGTTAACTGAAAATGGTTATCTGAGTAACTAAGTTAAAAGTTAATTTCTCGTAAATAAGGAATTCGTACCCAAAGTTTGCAAAGTTTCCTCCTTGATTCTCAATCTTTTTCTTCGTATTTTTATATTTTTAATCAAGAAGTGTGTTTGTTCCCTTAAAGGGCTAAATTGAAAATCTCAGTACCAGACGTGAGAAACCTCTGCTCCAGGGTTGCTCAGAGTAGTACTAATGACTCCCTAAACAGTGTACCTGCTGCGGTTGCCTGCATTTGCTTCTCAGATATCGCTGCTGTTATTTTGCTCCCAGAAGTTGTAGGTAAGTCTCCATTGCTGAAGACACTGTGCACTTCAGACAAAGCACTGAGAAGGTTCATGTTGGATCTAACCCAGAAGTCTCCCCTTACAGTTAGCTTTGAAAGTGCCAGTGTTGGAAAATACTATGTAAGCTGTCAGGGGATATGACCAATCAATAGTTCTGTTTAGCTGTGATGCCTATGAATTGCAACAATGACCAAAATGACAAGAAAGCCCTAAAAGTGCAATAGTACCACTCATAGAATTGGACTTAACATCCATTCAGTAGGAGAAAAAGCACGCCTGGTATTGGAAGCTTAGCCAACTCTCTGGGGTTAACCTTGTGTCTTAGGGTTTCCATTGCTTTAAAGAGACTCCATGATCAAGGCAATTCTTACAAAGGACAACATTTAGTTAGGGCTGGCTTACAGGTTCAGAGGTTCTGTCAATTATCATCAAGGCAGAAAGCATGGTAGAATTTGGCAAACATGATGTTGAAGAAGGAGCTGAGAGTTCTATACCTAGATCCAACTGCAGCCAGGAAAGACTACTGACATTCTCAGGCAGCTAGGAGAAATGTCTCAAAGTGGCCTGCACAGTGACACACTTCCTCCAAAAAGGTCACATGTATTCCAGCAAGGCCACACCTCCTAATAGTGCCACTCCCAGAGCCGAGCATATTCAAGCATAAACCACTACACATGGTCATGAATCTTAGAGAAGAGAACCGACTACTACCCCATTAGTAGACCGTTATAATTCCTAACTGTATTCCCAAATTTATACTTATACTCACAAATAAATACAGCTCTTAACTCTCATAAAAGATGCTTCTCTTCAGAGCAGAGACCATTAAAGAAAACCATATCTGGTCATCAAGAGCCCAGCCACAATGGACATGTATACAACATATCTCCTACCCTTAATACTCAATCAATATATCAGAAGAAGGGGCAGAAAGACTGTAAAAGTCAGAAGACAAAAAGTCTATTTATCTCCTAGAAAGGTCAGGAAAAGCTACATCCATGATACTTTAACAGTATAGTTTCCTAAACAAGATCTAAACAATAACACCATTAGTAGACATGCTAATGCAGAAAGAGGAAATCCTTTGGGTCTCACCCTTGGACAAAGTCCCATGAGCAAATAGAAGCCTTATAGGAAAGGCTATGGCAAGCAAGTTTGGGGGAGATGGCCTGCTAGTGTGCATGACTGTGATGGATATCCTCTGAAATGCAGGGTTCCAGGATTGCTTCTTGCTGCTGATGTGCCTTTCCTGTCACTATTAGATAGTCTAATGATTCCTGGATATTGGACCACCCTGTTTGGCAGATTTCCTGCAGGATCAATATGAAGATGGACTTTCACATAGTAATGCTGTGTACATGAATTGATTTCATAATTTCTGATAATGACTTTATAGAATTCCTAAACTGATACAAGTAATTTCAAACCCCGTATAAAATAAGAACTGCAAATAGAGATCTGTAAATCTTCATGTGTCAAGTGGTAATTGCAATAGGAAAAGAAAGCAGGCTTGGATAAATTTACGGTCAAGGAAAACATTACTTCTAGGTTAGAAATGAGTCCTCTATCTGATAACTAAGTGTTACAAACTCAGAATGGACAATTTATCACAGGTAGAAGGACAGAAAATAAATGATGGACTAGTCTATCTAAGATGTCAAAATAATGAGATACAAGGCAAATGATTTGTCTGTTGAGAAAACTGTGCTAATTTATGACAAAATTATTGCTTTTAACTTATAATGAACTTATAGAGCTAGTAACAGATAATGAAAGTTTAGTCAGGTACTACTAGTCTTAATGGAAAGACATGTAAACAATTCTACTATAACTCCTTTTTGATCTATGATATGAACTATTGCCTTAAACTTACTATAATGTTATGGAATATAAAGGTGCTTAGAATATCAAGAACAATAAAGAGGTGATTTGGCCCTTTTCTGTTTAATCCAGTGTGTGTGTGTGTGTGTGTGTGTGTGTGTGTGTGTGTGTGTGTGTCTGTATGTGTTTGTGTGTCTTTCTTTTCTTTTTTTTCTTTTCTTCTCTTCTCTTCTTTTCTTTTGTCTCTGAAAGACCAGAGACAAAGAGAAAAGAAGTGAAGTAACTAACTTTTGTTTTCTCCCCTGCTGCTATCAGCGGGGGTTAAATGAATAGCAAATAGTTAAAGAAATAATTAAGAGGCCAGAGAAATGGCTCAGGGTTAAGAGCACTGACTGCTCTTTCAGAGGTCCTGAGTTCAAATCCCAGCAACCAGATTGTGGCTCACAACCATCTATAATGGGATCTAATGTTCTTTTCTGCTGTGTCTGAAGACAGCTATAATATATATATATATATATATATATATATATATATATATATATACACACACACACACACACACATATATATATATTTATATATTTCTAAAAGAAAGAAAGAAACAAAGAAGGAAGGAAGGAAGGAAGGAAAGTACCCTCAACCTGAACCCTTTCTTTCTTCTGGTGCCACTGGGCAGATTGGCATGTTAGCCTCTCTCACTACCCCATAGTCTGCAGGTCTCACAGTTGGTCTGTTGCAGCCAGGGCAACAGGTGAAACCACCACCCAAATAACCACACCAGATGGGATCCCCATGGAGTCTAGCAGATGGAAGACCCCTATCCTCCAAGCATCTCCTATCACCCTTTCTGCACCTCTACCAGGACAGATCAGTGTGTCTGCCCTCTCACCACCCTGAAGTCTACAGGTCTCCCAGGAGATCTGCTATGATCAGAGACACATGAGGCAGGTTCCAGACAGAGACACTCAGGCTAGTTAGCACTAGTGATAACCAGAGGATGAGAGGCAAGCACAAGAGCATAAGCAACAGAAACCATCAGAATATTTGGGCACAATCAGAACCCAGTTCTCCAACCACAGCAAGACCTGGTTATGCTAACACACCTGAAAAGCCTGGTGCTGACCTAAAATCCCATCTCATGAAGATAATATAAAACCTTTAAGGAGGATATAAATAACTCAGTTAAAGAAATACAGGAAAACACAGCCAAACAGGTAGAAGCATTTACAGAGGAAACCAATAAATCCCTTAAAGAAAAACAGCCAAAGGAATTGAACAAAGTGGTCCAAGACCTAAAATTGGAAGTAGAAGTAAAAACAATAAAAAAAAAAAAAACACAAATGGAGGCAATCCTCGAAATGGAAACTTAGGAAAGAGATCAGGAGCTAGAGATGCAAACATCACTAACAGAGCACAAGACATAGAAGAGAGAATCTTAGGCATAGAAGATGCTATAAGAATATTGACATAACAGTCAAAGAAAATACAAAGCATAAAATCTCTGAACCCCAAACATCCAGAAAATCAAGGACACAATGAAAAGACCAAAGTTAAGAATAATAGGAATAAAGGAGAGTGAAAATTCCAGCTCAAATGGATCAGAAAATATCTTCAAGATCATAGAAGAAAACAACATCAACCTAACAAAAGAGATAGCCATAATTGTACAAGAATTCTACAGAACAGCAAATAGATTGGACCAGAAAAGAAAATTCTCCCAACAAATAATAATCAAAACACGAAATGCACAGAACAAAGAAAGAGTGTTAAAGTGGCAAGGGAAAAAGGCCAAGTATCTTGTAAAGGCAGACCTATCAGAATTACACCAGAATTCTCAACAGAGACTCTAAAAGCTAGAGGATCTCGGACTGATGTCATGCAGACCCTAAGAGAACACAAATGTCATCCTAGGCTACTATACCCAACCAACCTCTCAATCACCATAGGCAGATAAATCAAAATATTCCACGACAAAACTAAATTTGAAAAATATCTATCAATCCAACCCTACAGATGATTCTAGAAGGAAAAGTCCAACACAAGGAGGGTATTTACAACAAAGAAAAAAGAAGAAATTAAACATTTCACAACAAACCCAAAAGGAGCAAGTCACACACACATAGTACCACTTCCAACAACAAACAGAACGGGAACTAACAGTCACTTGTCTTTAATATCTCTCAACATCTATAGGCTCAACTCCCCCAATAAAAAGACATAAGCTAATAGGGTGGATATGTAAGGATCCAGTATTTTGCTGCATATAAGAAACACACCTCAGTGACATAGATAGGTACTACTGCAGATTAAAAGGCTAGAAAAAAGTTTCCAAGCAAATGATTCCAAGAAACAAGGTGGAGTAGCCATTCTAATATCCAATAAAATAGACTTTCAGCCAAAAGTTATCCAAAGAGATAGGGAAGGATACTTTACAGTCATCAAAGGAAAAATCCACCAAGATGAACTCTAAACTCTGAATATCTATGCCCCATATACAAGGGCACCCACATTCATAAAAGAAACTTTACTGAAGCTCAGAACAGATATTGACCTTCACAAGTAATAGTGGGAGACTTTTCAAGACCCTGTTCTCACTGATGGATAGGTCATTGAAACAGAAACTAAACAGAGACAGAATGAAATAATAGAAGTTATGAAGCAAATGGTTTTATCAAATATGTACAGAACATTTCACCCTAAAACAAAAGAATATTTCTTCTCAGCACCTCATGGCACTTCTCCAAATCTGACCATATAATCAGACACAAAACAAATCTCAACAGGTACATGAAGATTGAAATAACCTCATGCATCCTGTCAGATCACCATGGACTAAGGCTAGAGTTTAATAACAAAAACAACAGAAGGCCCACATACCCATGGAAACTGAAAAAGTCTCTACTCAATGATAATTAGGTAAGGGGAGAAATAAAGAAAGAAATTAAAGATCTTCTAGAATTCAATGAAACAGAAGGCAGTGTACCAAAACTTATGGTATACAGTCAATGCTAAAAGGAAAATTCAGAGCACTGAGTGAGTGTCCTCATAAAGAAATTGGAGACCCCATCCAAACAACTTAACAGCACACCTGAAAGCTCGAGAACAAAAAGAAGCAAACAACTAAAGAGGGGTAGATGGCAGGAAATAATCAAACTCTGGGCAGAAATCAACCAATTAGAAACAAAGAGAATAGTCTAAAGAAATCAACAAACACAAAAGCTTGTTCTTTGAGAAAAATCAATAATATAGATAACACTTAGCCAGAGTAACTAAAGTACACAAAGACAGAATCCTAATTAACTAAATCAGAAATGAAAAGGAAGACATACCAAGAGAAACTGAGGAAATTAAAAAAAATCAGATTTTACTGCAAAAGCCTATACTCAACAAAACTGGAAAATCTAGATGAAATAATGATTTTCTAGACAGATACCAGGTAACAAAGTTAAGTCAAGAGCAAGTAAACTATCTAAACATTCCCATATCCCCTAAGGAAATAGAATCATTAAAAACTTTCCAACCAAAAAAAAAACAAAACAAAACAAAACAAAACAAAAAAACAAAACAAACAAACAAAAAGCCCAGGGCCAGATGGTTTTAATGCAAAATTCTAGCAGACCTTCAAACTAACAGTCCTCAAACTAGTCCATAAAACAGAAACAGAAAAACACTACCTAATTCTTTCTGTGAAGCCACCGTTACTCTGATACATAAACCACACAAAGAATCAACAAAGAAATATAACTTCAGACCATTTTTGCTTATGCAAAATACTCAATGAAATTCCTGCAAACCAAATCCAAGAATGCATCAAAACCATCACTCCCTGTGATCAAGTAGGATGTAGGGATGGTTCAATATATAAAAAGCCATTGACATAATCCTCTATATAAACAAACTCAAAGAAGAAATCACATGATCATCTCATTAGATGCTGAAAATACCTTTACAGCATACACATCCCCTCATGTTAAAAGTATTGGAGAGGTCAGAAATTCAAGGCCCATACCTAAGCCTAATAAAAGCAATATATAGCAAACCAATAGCCAATATCAAATTAAATGGAGAGATACTTGAAACAATCCCACTAAAATAAGAGAAAAGACCAATCTGTTCGTTCTCTCTGTATGTATTCAATATAGTATTTGAAGTTCTAGCTAGAGCATTAAGACAACACAAGGAGATCAAGGGGATGCATATCAGAAAATAAGAAGCCAAGGTATCACCATCTGTGGATGATATGATAGTATCCCTAAGTGACCACAAAAATTCTATCAGAGAACTTCTACAGCTGATAAACAACTTTAATAAAGTAGCTGGATATAATATTAACTCAAAACAGTAGCCTTCCTTTATACAAATGATAAATGGACTAAGAATGAAATAGGGAAACAACACCCTTCTCAAAAGTCACAAATCATATAAAATATCTTAGTGTAACTAGCAAAACAAGTGAAAGATCTGTGGGACAAGAGTTTCAAGTCTCTGAAGAAGGAGATCAAAGAAGGTTTTGGAAGATATAATGATCTCCCATACTCATGGACTGGTAGAATTAACATAGTAAAAATGGCCATCCTACTACAACCTACAGATTCAATGCAATCCCCATCAAAATTCCAACTCAATTCTTCACAGCCATGGAAACCACAATTCCGAATTTCATATGGAAAAGCAAAACCCAGGAGAGCAAAAGCAATTCTCAACAACTTCTGGGGCAATCAGCATCTCTGACCTCAAACTGTACTATAGAGCAATAGGGATAAAAACCATATGGTATTGGTACAGAAACAGACAGGTCAATTAAGGGAGTAGAATTGAAGGCCCAGAAATAATCCAAAGCACTTATAGATACCTGGTCTTTGACAAAGAAGCCAAAACCATACAGTGAGTAAAAGACAGCATGTTCATAAATGGTACAGTCTAACTGGCAGTCTGTCTATATTTATCACCTTGCACAAAGCTCAAGTCCAGGTGGATCAAGGACCTCAACATAGAACCAGATACACTGAAACTAATAGAAAAGAACGTGGGAAAGAGCCTTCAGCTCATTGGCACAGAGGATAATTTCCTGAACAGAATTCCAATGGCTTAGGCTCTAAGATTAACCATTAGTCAATGGGAGGGACCTCATGAAACTGAAAAGCATCTACAAGGCAAAAGACACAGTCAATAGGACAAATCAGCAACCTGAGGATTGGGAAAAAATTTCACTAACACTACATCTGGTTGAGCGCTAATATCTAAAATATATAAAGAATTCAAGAAGTTAACCCCCTTAAACCAAATAACTCAATTAAAAAAACAGAGCTAAATAGAATTCACAACAGAAGAATCTCAAAAGGCTGAGAAACCCTTAAAGAAATGCTTAGATTCCTCAGTATTAGGGAAATGCAAATCAAATGATCTTGACAGTCCACCTCACACCAATCAGAATGGCTAAGATAAAAAAAAAAAAAAACCCTCAAGGGCCATGGCAGCCATCTTCTTGTAACTCGCCAAAATGAAGAACACAAATGTAAAGAGGAGAGGCACTTGGTGTATGTTCTCTAGGTCTTTTAGGAAACATGGAGTTGTTCCTTTGGCCACATACATGTGAATCTACAAGAAGGGTGATATTGTAGACAGCAAGGGAATGGGGGCACTGTTCAAAAAGGAATGTCCCATAAGTGTTACCATGACAAAACCGGAAGAGTCTATAATGTCACACAGCGTGCTGTGAGCATCATTGTAATGATCAAGCAAGTCGGGGGCAAAATTCTGGCCAACAGAATCAATGTGTGGATTGAGCACACATCACACACTTGAAGAGCAGAGACAGCTTCCTGAAGTGGGTGAAGGAGAACCATTAGAAGAAAAAGGAAGCCAAAGAGAAGGGCGCCTAGGTTCAGCTGAAACATTAGATGAGAAGCACACCAGAGAATAGATACAGACAATGTGGTTAACTTACACAATGGAATACTATTCAGCTATTAAGAACAAGGAAATTGTGAATTTTGCAGATAAATGGATGGAACTAGAAAATATCATTCTGAGTGAGGTAACACAGACCCAAAAAGATTTGCATGGTATGTACTCATTGGTAAGCGAGTATGAGCTAAAAACTACAGAACACCTAAGATACAACCCATAGACCTTAAGAAATTTAATAAGCAAAAGACCTAAGCAAGGATGCTTAAATTCCACTTAGAAGGGGGAAGAAATTAATTATGGGAAGCAGAGGGAGGGAGAAATCTGGGTGGGAAAGGGAAGCAGAAGGTGAAAGGGGAACAGGATTGGGTATGGGAGGGCAGGAGAGAAGCCCAGAGGGCCAGCAGAGTGAATAGAAATATGTTACAGCCTCGGGGGGATGGAAGGTAGGGGGAGAATCTAGAAAGTACCAGAGACTTGGGAGGCAAGAGACTCTCAGGATTCAATAGGGGTAACATTAGCTGAAATGCCCAAGAGTGGGGAGAGGAAACTCAGAGTCTACGTCTAGTAGATAGACAGGGCCTCTATCTACTAGGAATAGGGGTTACCATAGTAAAAATTCTGACTCAGAATTGTTCCTGTCTAAAAGAACTGTAGGGACAAAAATGGAGAAGAGACTGAAGGAAAGAGTTCAGTGACTGGCCCAACTTGGGATTCATCTCATGGGGGAGGCAGTGCACCAAGGCCTGAAACTACTGATGCTATGATGTGCTTATAGACAGAAGCCTAGAATGGCTGTCCTCTGAGAGGCCAACCAACAGCTGAATGAGACAGACGCAGATACTTACACCCAACTATTGGACTGAAGTTGGATATCCCTATATGTTGAATTAGGGGAAGGATTGAAGAAGCTTAAGGGAAGTCAACCCCATAGGAAAACCAGCAGTCTCAATTAATACAGACCCCTGGGAGTTCCCAGACCCTGAGCCACCAACTAGGCAGCAAGCAGGAGCTGGTCCAAGGCTCCCCAGCACACACATAGCCAAGGACTACCTGGTTTGGCCTCAGCTGGAGAAGATGCCCTAATCCTGGAGAAATTTGAGGCCCCAGAGATGAGGGAGGCCTATTGGGCATGAGGAATGAGATGAGACACTGTGGGGGGATGTCTGCATTGTAAATAAATATATATATATATATATATATATATATATATATATGTATAGAGAGAGAGAGAGAGAGTTAAATCTCCAGAATCCAGTAGCTTCTGGCCCCCAGAACAGTCAGAGAGGGTTACAAACACAGAAGTCATCAGTCTTTGGCCTTTGTCTGACCTGAAATTGTGTCCCACCTCAGTGCCTGAATTGGATTGGCCCCCACCAACTAGTGACTACTGAGAGAGAGAGAATTTAGTCTCTCCCAGGGTAGACAGCCCTAAAGTCATACACACAAGCCACACTAAAGGGACTGAGGCAGTTTTATGTATATACTTTTGCATGTATGTGTGTGTATTTGTGTGTCTGTCTATATATATATATATATATATATATATATATATACACATACATATATATGGCAATAATAACCAAGGAAAATGAGGCCTCCAATATGAAAGAGAATAAGGGGCTAGACATAGGAGGGGCTGAATGAGAAAACAAGGGAATGGGGAAAGTTGTATAATTACATTTTAAATAAATTTTAACTAAAAATGCATAAACGTTAAATTAGGAAATATTTTTTCTTGGGCATATATTTACATAGTATAGAAAAACACTTATTGTTACAATGAAATCTTAGGCACTTTGATAATGTTTTCAATGTGTCTTTTCCAAAGACTCAGACACACATCTCAGAAAACCATGCCACCAATGCTTGAATTGTGACTTGCTTCCTGAAATGAGTACTAATTATCAAAAAAAATCTTGTTCTTTTACAAAACAAAAGACAAGATAAATAACTGGTTTCCTAGAATTCAACAAATTTTAATTACTTTAAAAATGACATGAGGACATTTACTAATTAGATTTGAGGGGAAAGTGGTAATCTGAGACAGCTGATCCTTCTAGGGTTCAAGGTTCAACCATCTCACAAAGAACATCCATGTGAAATGCAGACAGACACACAGGTGTTAAGGTTGGCATGGTTCTCCCAGGCTCAACACTTGTTCCCAGTGTAGCAGGGCTTAAGGCTGGGAATACTGAACTGTGTAGTTACCATGTATGGATGAGCATACTCCTATGCCAGAGGCCCTGACAAGAATGTCCTGTTTCACCACCCTCCAGAGACGATGGAACTGACTGGTCATGAACCAAAGCATCTAAAACCAGGAACCAAATTGTATCCTCCTTTCTCTAAATTTGTTTCAAGCATTTTGTCACAGTAGAAACAACCGATTGACATGAAGAGCTACAACTCACTCCAAGTTTCCCTCAATTAACTCTAGTAATAACATTGGTATCCTGGCTGAATTGACAAGAAACCTTGCAAAAGTCTTGGCAGATTCATAAACAGATCATACAGGAGACCATCAGTTGGGCTCATTATTTCTTGTGCTGCAAGTGAGCCCAGCATAGCACACTTTTTTGTGCCCCCCACCCCCCGTTTTATAGATATTTAATGATGTTTGCTTTTGTGTTGTTTCCCACAAAAACATTTTAGAGCAGGGATTCTCAATGAATGATACTTTTCACAGGTATTGCCTAAGACCGTCAGAAAACACAGATATTGACACTGTGATTCATAGCAGTTGCAAAATTACAATTATGAGATAGCGATGAAAATTATGTTGTGCTTGGGGTCACCAAAGCATAAGGAAGTGTGTTAAAGGTTGCGGCACTAGGAAGGTTGAGAAGCACTGATTTAGAGCCTGCTGGCTTCTAAAACCTACTCGGCAGATATCAGAGTTGGGCAACCTCCCAGCAAGGCTATGAAGACCTGATGACCGGGTGCCTATTGCAGGGCTTCCTAAGTCTTTTCCACTAGTGGTTTCTTTTCAACTGAGGGATGTTTACATGACCACAGATGTCTTAGTTTCTTTTCCTGCTGCTGTGGGGAAACACCCTGACAAATCAACTTGGGGAAAAGGGTTTATTTGTATCGCTTCCAGATTTCAGTCCGTCACAGTGGAGTAAGAGCATGGGAGAGCTGGCTGCCCTTCTGTAGTCAAGGGCAGAAAACAATGAGTTCAGGTTTGCCCACGGCTCCCTCTTCACACAATCCAGTACCCAAACTCAGGGAATGTGGCTCGTACCTTTAGGGCCCCCACATCTATTAAGTTTAGTTATCAGTACCCTCTCCACACAGACACGTGCACAGGATAATCTCATCGAGGCTATCCCTGTTGAGCCTCTTCTCTCAGATGACACTAGATTGTGTCATCTTGATATTTTTTATTAGATATTTTTATTTACATTTCAAATGTTATTCCCTTTCCTGGTTTCTCATCCATAAGCCCTCTATCTCATCCCTCTCTCCCTTCTTCTACAAGGGTGTTCCCCCTCCCCAATCAACCCGGTTTCTGCCTCTCCGCCCTGACATTCTCCTACACTGGGGGTCCAACTTTGGCAGGACTAAGGACTTCTCCCATTGATGCCCAACAAGGCTATCCTTTGCTACATATGCAGCTGGAGTCATGGGTCTGTCCATGTGTACTCTTTGGATCGTGGTTTAGTCCCTGGGAGCTCTGGTTGGATATTGTTGTTCTTATGTGGTTGCAAGGCCCTTCAGCTCCTTCAGTCCTTTCTCTAACTCCTCCAATGGGGAACCCTCAGTTCAATGGTTTGCTGCTAGCATTCGCTTCTGTATTTGTCACGCTCTTGGCTGAGCATCTCAGGAGACAGCTATATCAGGCTCCTGTCAGCATGAACTTCTTGGCTTCATCAATATTGGCTAGTTTTGGTGGCTGTATATGTATGGGCTGGATCCCCAGTTGGGGCAGACTCTGAATGACCATTCCTTCAGTCTATTTTCCAAACTCTGTCTCCATATCCCCTCCTATGAGTATTTTTGTTCCTCCTTTTAAGAAGGACTGAAGCATCTGCACTTTGGTCATCCTTCTTCTTGAGCTTCATTGTGGTCTGTGGGTAATTCGAGCTTTTGGGCTAACATCCACACATCAGTGAATGCATCCCATGCATGTTTCTTTGGGATTGGGTTACTGCACAGCACACCCTTATGCTGCAAGGGAGCATTCCATACCAGGTCAGTGCTCATGGCTTCCCAATTGCATCTTTCTCTTTCGAGTGTTTGCTTCCTTGAAATAGAAAGCTTCTATAAGAACCCTGAAAGAGAAAAAAGTTTCTTCTCTGGAAATAAACATATGTAGGTTCTAAAGATATCCAGAGATCAACCTCTGTGTTTCAGTCTCTATGCTCTAGGGTGTTGAACACATACTTTACTTTCCTGAAACTAAGTCCTCGTCCTTCTAATCAAATGGATAACGTTACCTCTACATGGTCATTATAAAGAAGAGCCCTGGCAGCTTTGAGAGAAGCCTTTGCAGGGAGAGAGAGGCTGTCCCATCTACAGTCTCAGGTTATGCTGACAACAGTGCCGTCTGTGAAGCATTAATAACCCTGCTTCATATCAGAAGTCACTGAGGTTAAGTGACTTACCCAAGGTCACAGTTCTAATAAAGCTGCTGTGACAGGGTGAATTTCGGAATGACAGAATAGCCTCAAACACTTTGTCCTTCTCTAAGAACCAAAAGCTATGGCTGCTTAATTACACCCGGGAAATGTTATTGTTGGCCTTAAATACCCACAAAGCCTTTCTGCCACCCTTCCTGTATCAGTGAGGTCCTCCAGACAGACATCAACTCAGATTCAATTAAATAAAAAACTCCCACACCAGCAAAACCACTCATACCCCTCTCCTCATTCTGCCCCAACAGTAAATGAAGCTGTCTTGTCTGTTCGCACCTCATAGTCTGTGCGAGGTCGGAGGCCAAGCACCCAAGTCGCAGTGTGACACAACCTCCTCAATTACCTGACAGATAAATTCCCACAGATGTCGTCTGGGGCCAAGATCTGTTCCTTTCTCTCAGCTCATTGAATTTCTAATAGAAAGAGCTGGCTGATGAGGGAGTAGGGTTGTCATCTAGGGGAAGAGAGAGGTGAGCCTTTCATAGGACACCCTGCCTGGCACTTACTTGAGCCAAGGAGAGGGGCTTCAGGTGTCTATTAAATGGTTTCCAGTTTTAGTGATGACACAAGCAATACGTGACAGACTTGGACACTCGTCAGAAGGTGAGGGAGGTTGTGTGGGGAAGGTATCCCTCAAATGTAATCGTTATGAATAAGTCAACAAGGAAAACCATTTCTCTTTCTGGTATACCACCTGGACTAAATTCTAGAACCCTTGGGCAGATACAGTCAAGAGGCTGGAGAGAGGGCTCACAGCCAACAGGGATTGCCGAGCTTTCAGAAGCCACCTGTGGCCCCTGTCCCACAGTCCACCATAGCTTTCATTCCTACGTCTTTCAAAAATATTTCTCTTTAAGATTATGTGTATGTATGAGTCTGTGTATGAGACATGTAAATTCTGTTTTCTCAGAGGCCAGATTCTCTGAACAATATTGATCCCTTCAATCGATGTGAGGAGACCTAGCCTGGAAAGGAACAGTACTGGTGACCCAGCATTTTCTAACAGTAGAGAAAGCATAATTGCAATTACCTGTGTCTGCTATTGACTATGGCTATGATGTGACTGACTACTTCTTGTCTTTTCTTGCGTGATGATGGACCATAATGTGAAATTGTAAGAGCAACCTTTTCTCATCTAAGTTGCTTTGTGTCTGGTCCCTGGGGATGGAACTCAGGTTAACGGGCTTGGCAGCAGGTGTTTTTACCCACTTACCATCTCCCTGCCTTTTGTTTTCCTTCTTGAAAAAGAGTCCCATGTAGCTTAGGCTGGTGTTGAGCCCAGTATGTAGTTAACATTGATCATAATCTTCTGATCTTCCCATCTCCTCCTTTCCACCCTTCCTCCTGTGTGCCGGAATTATAGGCATGTGTCACCATATCTGATTTAATAGGACACTGGGAATTGAACTCAGATTTTTAACATACGGATCAAATAGTCTACCAATACTCTACATCCCCAGCCATATTAGTTTTTTATACTCATTTAACTTTCATGTGCTGAGGGCCAACCGCTTGTCAAATATGAGTTTAATGATGGGTCTGTTTTACTAGGGAAATAAATGAGCTTTATTCTCTCTCAACATTAACATAAGGCAGAAAAAAATAGAAGCAAAGGACCAGAGACAGTATAAAGACAAAAGCAACGCTGTTTGCATGCAGAAGGGAAAAAGTTTTCACTTGACTGAAGAGAACCATGCGACATTGGGTCCTGTGTGATTAGTTGAACCTCGAACTGAATATACTAAGCATGCTGAGACTGTAGAGCCCAGAATTGAGGGGCAGGCAGCTCTGAGGGGGAAGGTAATGCCTACAAATGGGATGAGAGGTGCATATGTTCAGACACAGGTGAACATCATATACACGCACACACATGGGAGAGCTTTCATGCACCTGTGACCACCCAGTGATCTTTGTCCTACACCATTGAAAAAGTGCAAGAGGTGTCTGTGACCCAGAATGTTCTTAACCCAAATTACTTCTGTCACCCTCTCAGAAAGAAAAAAACTACAGGGTTTCAATGGAACATTTATGGCTTCTTTGAACCCATTGTCAGGGCCACATCAAAGTGTTGCTTTCACTTTTTCCTGCTTCTAACAGGCATTTACCACAGCATAGCCACAGCATGAGCAGGCCTCAGGTTTCCATGGTCACTGAGCAAGGCATGAATCTGGCTCACGCAATCCAAAGAATGTGGCTCATCAGGTACCTAAAGGAATGGAAGCATCGGGCTTGCAATATTGAGTCCTCTTTGCTCTACTCTTGAGATTCACTCTCAATCAAGATTTATGGCTACCATTGCCCTCCACTGCTAGTACTGACTAAAAAGAAGTAAGAGACCATATCTTAAAGATTCACAGACGTACACTGGACCTGTGAGTTGACAGTTTAACATCTGAACACCAAAGAGAGCTTGTTGTAGAATTCAGTCAGCTGAGCAAAACAGCCACCATGTTTTTGGATCAGCTATGTCTTCATGCAAGAGTCAGTGAACAGAATTGTAAAATGGGGAGCTAAGGAGGGTCTTCAGACTCACTGACAGCTAAACTACTCCTTGTCATTCATATGTAATTCTGCCTTAATTGAATGTAGCCTTGGGTCTTGGAAGGTGCTAAAATATGTAGGCTGGGGAGGCTGATTCAAGAGATCCACATAGAAGGGGGAGACATCAGCCATGCTGGGTGAAGGCTTTCCAGTGTAGATACCTGGGGTATCACACAAATGCTGACCAGTAACACCTTTCACCCATTCAACATATTTAAGCACTATACATGTCTACCAGGGTGGTTTTGGTGTGGGTTTGTTGTTGGGACCTTTTGGAAATGCAACATTATGTCTCTGGGAGAAGAATTCTCATTCTAAGATTACGAATTTTTTTTTTTATGTGGCTCTCAGCTGGGCACAAAGCAAATCTTAAGCATATGAAGGTTTGAAGTCCCTGAATACATAAATTGTACAAGTGGAAATGTATGACAATTAAAGCTTCTATAACATGCCCAGGAATATTTTTAAAAGTACCTAATATTTATATCTTCAAATCTAACACCAGAAACTAGCTTGTTTAATAGAAGAGAGAGACTAGAACTAATACCTTTCAGTTTTGAGTAGAGATTTCAGAGATGAACAGCAGACATGAAGATACTAGAAGCTGGTCAAGAAATCTAAGTATGTTTTCCTTGTTGTTTGTTCCCAAGAGCAAATTCAGATATCATCAAGGAATGACAATGGGCTATATAGAAGGACGACAGTGATCTCACAGTTCCTACTGTCTTTTGTTAGTTTGAGACATGGGTAGATGTCATATATGAGCATTTTATAAACATAGGTTGGAAAGCTTATGTCTTTCCATGATGTGAAAAATCTACAACCTGTCAACTGAAGCAAACCCTGATACTTTTATTCCAATGTTAACTATGGACATATGAACATTACACTCAGATCACAGATGACATAGTTATCTCTCTTCTCTCTCTCTCTCTCTATATATATATATATATATGTGTGTGTGTGTGTGTGTGTGTGTGTGTGTGTGTGTGTGTGTGTGTTCAGTGACAGCTTCAAAGTGTTTAATAATGACTTCAAAGTGTTCAGCCAGCAATGGCTTCAAAGGATTCTGTAATGGCTACAAAGGTTTGAGAAGGTGGAAAAAGAGTTCAAAGATTATCAGAAAGGTTTAACTGGAGGCAAGTAGAAAGCTAATATGTAATCAATAATAGTTCAGTGGTCCTTAGGTAATGAATCTTGTTAGAGGTCAACTGGAATTATTGCTAAAGAGACAAGTTTCAGGGTCAGAAGGACTGAGGACCTAGTTAGAATTCAGAAGCATACTGTGGGACCAGACATGAGGCTGTAGATGTGTCCACATATGTGACCATGGACATAGACAGTAGCACATCTACATAGAAGAATGATGGCAGGTCCAGGTGGATGAACAAGTCCCTGAGTGGGAAGACAGTAATTCAAGTAGGTCAGGTCAGCAGTGGGAACTGAGCTGAACAATAGTTACTGGGACACCTGAGAGTTCCCTGCTTGTGAGTCCATTGACACACTCACTGAACAAACAGATGATAGATTGGTCATGACTGTGGGGGTATGTACTATCATGGAAGTGTTAGGTGTCCTTCTTTCTATGGGGACCAGACATAGGATCATTCTGGTTCTGTATTTGCACTCAAAATGGAGTTGAGAGCTACTTGTAAAATGGAGTCCTTTAGGGAAAGTCACAGCCTGGAAAAACTACTACTTCACACAATACAGAGTAATTTAGGAGATGGCAGAGCCTACCCTCAATAGTGATTGTTCTTTTTTAATTGTCATTACTAGATTTATTAATAATTCCCCTATGTTCTTTGGGGACAAACATTCCTACCATGCACAAAAAAGATTTCCCATTATTTTGATCTTAATAGTCTTCCTATTTTATAATCATCTTTGGACATAGCAGTAACTATCATGAAAATCTAGGAAAAACAGTACCACTAATATCATAATAAACTTTGATATGCTAACACTGCTGTTCAAACAGCTGCTATGGAGAGCACAATATCTTTATCTGTAAAAGTTGCTAAACAGCTTAGCATCTTTCTCATTTATTACATACTGACCTATCACAGACATACACATAGTATTTTGAAAAGACTGATTGATATTAAGTAGTGTTCTTCTCTAAATTTTGCTTAACTAGATTCTAAGTAGCTTTAAGCAATGTATATGTCATATTGAAAGAGGAGGATGAACATTAATGAGGTCTTGGTTTATGAGCAGTTGAATCAGCCCAAGTCACTTTCATGTAGACTACTTTTGCTCCCATGGAGGCTTCAGGACTTATAAGGAAGATGTTCCTGAGTATTGTCAAGTTAATAATAAATATTAACAATTTATGATGAATCTGTGAAAATCCCAGCCTGAAAATACCACTGCTTTACACAATATACAGTAAGTTAGGGTAAAGCATAGCCTGCCCTCAATAGTGATTTTTTTAAAAAACCTTGC